>NW_015542424.1:742863-744370 GCF_001515605.1 Sinocyclocheilus anshuiensis
GACTGTTTTTGTATATCTAAAGTTTTTGGTTTTGGGCCTGTTTTGATTAGAACCCGGGTTTTTTTTTTTTTTTTTTTATGCTGAGGCTGCTATAATGCGTTTACCATTCAATGTTATCTTTCTAGAACTTAGCATCTAGAAATCAATAATTCAGTCATGTTTTCAATTCATTCTTCATCGGTTATTTATGAATGTTAATGTTGTAGATTTACAAAACTCTGCAGTGTTTTTTTCTGCCAAGAAGTATTGTTGAGTTACAGGCATTGTGGAAATTGGAAAATATTAATAGCCTACATAGGTGAAAAAACAGTATGAAAGACTGCTTCTTCAAAACTGCAGCAGCTGATTTCGAAATCATCATGAGAATAGGGTATAAAGGATAAGAAAACTATTCTTATGTACAGTTAATATTTTACAACATTACTTGTGTTGTCATTATTATTTTACAGCACACATTCACAGAACCAGAAACAGGTTACAGAGTTACTACAAGAAATTAAAAATGCATTCATATAGAGCTCCGAAGACTGTGAGAAAAGGTCAAAGGTCATCTCAGTGTGATTTTTTTTCCTGGTATTCCTGTGCTGTTAGAGCAGTTTTTCCTCAGTTCGCCTGCTGGCGGTCTTGAAACAGGCCTTTTTTTGAGGAGAGACTTGAAGTGACTGCTGTGGGCAGGTGTTTCCACTAACAGTTTCACCATGAGTTTCCTTGGATTTGACAAGGCATTTAAGACCTCCTCACGGTGCTCTGCTGCCTCAGGCAGACCTGCCGCTTAAACATTTAGCATGGAAATGGCCCGGGATGTCAGAGTGGCAGTCTAGAGCATTTGCCTTTCTGTCCGATACTCCAAATGACTTACCTCATACAATTCATAAGGATGGATGGATGGATGGATGGCAAATGATTTCTCATCACTTGCCACCATATAACCTACTTTACAAAGTATGATATACGTTGTAAATACTTTGTAGTATACAGACAGTGATTGAGAGGACTATCTCTTCATCTTTTAGGGCGTCTTTAGTTGTGCCTGTGCCAAGAGGCTTTTGTGCCTTGGCAGAAGGAACATCCCATAGCGGAGTGGCCCACTCATCGGTCATCACAGCTCCTCTAGACTCTGGCTGATGTTAACACAATTTGATGTCAACTGTACATTCTGATGACATTCCTTCTCCAGCGTTTCATTTACAACATTAGAAAGCATTTGGCAGATCACAAAATGACAACAACTGACAGTCTGGAGCCTTTATGACATGCTGCTAAACAACTGCCCTTGCTGTGGAAGCTATGCGATGTCTGTTTTCATACAGTGCGATAGACCTGGAAAGCTGAAATCCCTCTGGTCTCAGTTTTTGCTCCTGGGGTAAACAATCAAGCTGTACTTTGCTGATTTAACGGCATTATTTTATTTCAATTCATGTTCCTTTTTTATCATATTTATATATATTTATACTTTTGGTCAAATACCAAATACATACCTTGGTGGGTTTTTTTTTTTTCAGATTTG
>NW_015542424.1:744673-747702 GCF_001515605.1 Sinocyclocheilus anshuiensis
TTTCATGCAGTGCGATAGACCTGGAAAGCTGAAATCCCTCTGGTCTCAGTTTTTGCTCCTGGGGTAAACAATCAAGCTGTACTTTGCTGATTTAACGGCATTATTTTATTTCAATTCATGTTCCTTTTTTATCATATTTATATATATTTATACTTTTGGTCAAATACCAAATACATACCATACATACCTTTTTTTTTTCAGATTTGTAATTTAAAATGCAATTTTTAAATCAAATTAGGATACTTTTTATACCCTTTATGTCTTGTTTAAATTTTTATTTTTTATATTATATTTTATTTTTATTATTTATATTAATATATTATTTTTTATATTATATAATAGACTTTATATTATAAACAATATATAGCTTATGTTTTATAGTTTTTTCTTTTATATTATAAAAGATGCTTTTATTTCTCTTTCTTAATTTATTAAATTTATGTTCAAACAAAACAGTTATTTTGTTTTACATTTTCGTTATTTCTTTATACAGTATATTTAATTTTCTTTATCTTAACTATGCCTATGTTAAGCACTTCAAATTACTGTGATGCATGAAATGTGCTATATAAATAACTTTCCTTGCCCCTTGTATAATCAATCAGAGGGGTCTTTCAGAATGCAGTAAATACATTTGATGAATATATTTCATCTCTATAAAACCGAGTAAATGCAATAAAATCAAACCAGTTATTAAAATGTATTCAGTATTCTATTAACCAAAAAGATTCATAAACATTTGCATGTCTCTAAAGTTGATTAGAAGTAAAATGCTTGTGTGTTTAAGGTTCTGTCAATGCAGTAATGTTTTAGTATCAGTACAAACATAGTAAAGTGTTTGCTAGAACAACACTTTATACTACTATTCAAGAGGTTTGTGAGATTTTTTTATTCATTTATTTATTTTTGAAAGAAGTCTCATGCTCACGAAAGCTACATTTATTTGATCAAAATACAGTAAAAAAGATAATATTATAAATGATAACTTCAAATACCGGTTTTCTATTTTAATATATGTGACCATGGACCACAAAACCAGTCATAATTGAGATTTATACATCATCTGAAAGCTGAATAAATAAGCTTTCCATTTATGTATGATTTGTTAGGATAGGACAATATTTGGCAGAGATACAACTATTTGTAAATCTGGAATCTGAGGCTGCAAAAAAAATCTAAATATTGAGAAAATCGCCTTTAAATTTGTCCAAATGAAGTTCTTAGCGATGCATATTACTAATCAAAAATTAAGTTTTGATATATTTACAGTAGGAAATTTACAAAATATCTTCATGGAACATGATCTTTATTTAATATCCTAATGATTTTTGGCATAAAAGAAAAATTGATAATTTTGACCTATACAGTGTTTTTTTGGCTATTGCTAAAAATATACCCCAGCGACTTAAGACTGGTTTTGTGGTCCAGGGTCACATATATTAAAAATATAATTTATTTCTGTGATAGCAAAGCTGAATTTTCAGCATTTTCATCGTCACATGATCCTTCAGAAATCATTCTGATCATTTTTCCAGGATTCTTTTTTATATTTCAAATAAATATAATGTTTCTTGCCCTTTTAAAATCTGTCAGAGGGGTCTTTCTATGATTATTTCCATTAAATACTTTTTTCCAAAAAGTAAAATAAAATAAATAAATAAAAGTTTTTTTTAATTAAACACTAAAATGGTGTGACCGATGCTTCTCACAAACCTCTCTGACAACTTCTTTTAAATCTTTGAGTGTATGATGACACATTTCCATAAAATATGAAAGTGCTGAATAATGCACAAGACTCCTTCATGAAACATTGACTGTTCCTCTGATGTCACTTCTTGACACTTTTTGATGCATCTCTCTGATGATCTTGTTATACCATATCATATGTATATTTGTATGTAGTTCACTGCTCATCTTTGATCTGTTATCTCATTAGTATTCAAATTATTGTATGTAATGTTTACATGTATATTTTTGTATGTTTGGATACATACAGGGACTTACAATAAGCATGTACTGACAGCATCTAAAATGTAAAAGTATTAGAAGTATTAATTAATATTTATAGTGTAATTTTATTTGTATAGTTAAGTTTAGCTGTTATCTAGATAATTTAGGCTGGAGTAAAATGATGGAATCCTTGGCACACAAAAAAAAAATCACACAGAGCAGAATGAACCTATAAAAAAATTAATTCTGCTAAGAATGAGCAGAATGCAGTAAATATATGTGATGAATTTAATCTATATTAAATCGAGTAAATACAGTAAAATCAACCAATTACCTATTAGCATTCTATTAACCAAGTAAGATTCATAAACATTTGTGTGTCTCTGAAGTTTACATGTGAAATGCTTGTATTTAATTTGCCGTCAATATAGTAATAATGTTTCAGTATCAATGTTTGATAGAACACACTTTACACTACTATTCAAAAGTTTGGGGTTTGAGAGAGTTTCTTTTTTTTTTTCCTTTCTTTTTTTGAAAGAAATCTCTTATGCTCACCAAAGCTGCATTTGGTCAAAAATACAGTAAAAAATGATAATATTATAAATGATCATTTAAAATAACGGTTATTTTAATATATTTTTAAAATGTAAATTATTTTGATGATAGCAAAGCTGAATTTTCAGCAGTTTCACTGTCACATGGTCCTTCAGAGATAATTCTGATACTTTAATTCTTTGATATATTTGTACATATTTTTTAAAAAGAAATTAATACTTTTATTCGGCAAGCATGCATTAAATTAATCAAAAGTGAAAGTAAAGAGATTAACATTGTTACAAAAGATTTCTAATTCAAATAAATGCTGTTCTTTTGAAATTTAATTTAATGCATCCTTGCTGTATAAAAGTAATTAAAATAAAAATAGATGTAAATTAAAAATATATGAAGAGTTCATTTGCAAAAACAGATAACTACATTTTTAACAATTTTCAAAAATCATGTTTGTGCATTCCAATTAATCTCAATCAAACTGCAGTTGGGTTATTTTGATTAGGTTAAAAAAAAAAAAAAAAAAGCAA
>NW_015542424.1:747738-774379 GCF_001515605.1 Sinocyclocheilus anshuiensis
TTTTTTTGATTAGGGTAAAAAAAAAAAAAAAAAAAAGCTAACTAACACAATAAAAACATGATAACTGTCACGACTCAGGCTAGGGACACAGAGGTAGTATCAAACAGAGGAGTTTATTGACTGAGGCAGAGACAACCAGGAGCAGACGAGAGATGAGTAAAACAGAGAGTGAAAGTCCAAATGGCTTAGCTGGCAGAGTAGGATGTTTGAGTCCTTGCAGGATGATCGTGGAGGCACAGGATCGGTGGAGAACTGGAGCAGTTGAGCACGGGAAAGTCTGAGGTAAGCAAACACGGTTTAGTATAGTGCAGAGCGTCAGGTTTTGTTCAGTGATGTGAACGGTAGACCGGACGGTGAGTGACTGGAAGGAGCGTGCTTTAGAAGGTGGCTTGATTAGAGATGGCAGGTGCAGGTGATCTGGTGTGAGTGGTGATAGTGAACAGGTGTGAGCCGGGGAGGATTCTGGGGTATGGAGTCCAGAGCTGGTGACTGGTGACAGAGACTCCCTGACATTACCTCCCCCTCCCGGAAGGCGCGTCTCGCACCGTAACATATCAACCGGAGAGGGGGGGTGGGCGCCCTGGAGGCTGGTCCAAGATGGAGACACGGGAGGCCTCCAAGGCGGATCAGGGAACTCGGGAGGCCATGGCGGTGCAGGGAGCTCGGGAGGCCATGGCGGCTCTGCCTCCGAGGCCGCAGCCCCAGCCCTCGCCTCTACGACCTGAGCCCTACTATTCCCCCCCCCAAAAAATAATCCTTGGGGGAATTTACGGGTCTGAACTCGGGGACTGGAGCCCTCCCTGGGCTGGACTGGAGATCCGGAGCCCTCCCTGGGCTGGACTGGGGATCCGGAGCCCTCCCTGGGCTACACTCGGGAACTGTGAAGCGCTTACGAGGAGCTAGCACTGGAGCGAGCTCTGGGGCCGGAGCCGGAGCCGGCACTGGAGCGAGCTCTGGGGCCGGAGCCGGCACTGGAGCGAGCTCTGGGGCCGGAGCCGGCACTGGAGCGAGCTCTGGGGCCGGAGCCGGCACTGGAGCGAGCTCTGGGGCCGGAGCCGGCACTGGAGCGAGCTCTGGGGCCGGAGCCGGCACTGGAGCGAGCTCTGGGGCCGGAGCCGGCACTGGAGCGAGCTCTGGGGCAGGGATGAGGGCGGAGAACAGTCCCTTTCTCCTCATCCTCCTCTTTTGAGGCGGGCTTGACATCGGAACGGCCGGCGGGCTGGAGAGAGCCACGGCCGGCGGGGTTGACAGTCTTGTCTTGGAAGCGGCCGGCCTTTCTGGGCTGAGGACGATAGTGGAGCTTCGGATGACTCGGGGGTGCTGTGGGTTGCGCAGGTGGTCAGGGCTGTTGGCGCGGTATGTGGGGGTTCCAGGCGGGAGGTGAGCTGGGGAGACTCGGCGTGTTCCAGAGGGGGCTGGACGATGAGACTTAGACAGTGCCTTTATTTCTTCGACTTCAAAGTCGGAATAATTTAAATAAAGGACGAGGTTAATCAGCTCGATTAGGGGGAAAATCACTCACAGGAAGTTTGCAGCGGATCATCTCATCGTCGAGCCCCAGCTGAAAACACGCACCTAGAGCGGAGGAATGCCAGCTCACCTGGTTGGCAAGCTCGAGGAATTCCTCCACATATCACTCCAACCGTCCTGCCACAAACGCCACAGCTGGTCCTCAGCAGCAATCATGTTGAAGGTCTGGTCTCAGACTCAGGCTAGGGACACAGAGGTAGTGATCAAACAGAGGAGTTTATTGACTGTGTGGCAGGGAGAACCAGGAGCAGATGGGAGATGAGAAAACACAGAGAGTGAAAGTCCAAATGGCTTAGCTGGCGGCTGAGGACGATAGTGGAGCTTCGGATGACTCGGGGGTGCTGTGGGTTGCGCAGGTGGTCAGGGCTGTTGGCGCGGTATGTGGGGGTTCCAGGCGGGAGGTGAGCTGGGGAGACTCGGCGTGTTCCAGAGGGGGCTGGACGATGAGACTTAGACAGTGCCTTTATTTCTTCGACTTCAAAGTCGGAATAATTTAAATAAAGGACGAGGTTAATCAGCTCGATTAGGGGGAAAATCACTCACAGGAAGTTTGCAGCGGATCATCTCATCGTCGAGCCCCAGCTGAAAACACGCACCTAGAGCGGAGGAATGCCAGCTCACCTGGTTGGCAAGCTCGAGGAATTCCTCCACATATCACTCCAACCGTCCTGCCACAAACGCCACAGCTGGTCCTCAGCAGCAATCATGTTGAAGGTCTGGTCTCAGACTCAGGCTAGGGACACAGAGGTAGTGATCAAACAGAGGAGTTTATTGACTGTGAGGCAGGGAGAACCAGGAGCAGACGAGAGATGAGTAAAACACAGAGAGTGAAAGTCCAAATGGCTTAGCTGGCAGAGTAGGGTGTTTGAGTCCTTGCAGGATGATCGTGGAGGCACAGGATCGGTGGAGAACTGGAGCGGTTGAGCACGGGAAAGTCTGAGGTAAGCAAACACAGTTTAGTATAGTGCAGCGAGTCAGGTTTTGTTCAGTGATGTGAACGGTAGACCGGACGGTGAGTGACTGGAAGGAGCGTGCTTTAGAAGGTGGCTTGATTGGAGATGGCAGGTGCAGGTGATCTGGTGTGAGTGGTGATAGTGACTGTGAACAGGTGTGAGCCGGGGAGGATTCTGGGGTATGGAGTCCAGAGCTGGTGATTGGTGACAGAGACTCCCTGACAATAACATAATAAAAAACATGATTTTTGAAAATTAAAAAAAAAAAACATTATCTGCTTTTGCAAATAAACTCTTCATATGTATACGTACATTTAAAAAAAATGTTTCATAATATGTACAATGTAGTACGTTTGCTTCCTGTATGACTCACTACTGCAACAACTGCTATTAAATGTAATTCATTCAAATATGTGCGTTTTCAAAGGATTCATATGACACCTTATGGAGTTCATTTGCGTGTGACGTTACAAAGCTGACCAGCTCCAGATGTGACCAGTTTCTCTTTCAAAAGAACACCTTGAGTAAGTTAGCCTGTTAGCCTCGTGGCGGGTGTTGTTTTGAAAGACACCAGTGAAACAGGTGTTACGAATTCATCATCTGCACGCCATATTATTACTTCTGCTCGGAGAATTTCAATCCACCGAGGGCATTTGAGGGTTTGAGGAGAGCTGGCAGAGTCTTAAAAGGCTTGGCAACCTGGACAACCAGCCTGGAATTTGAACAACCATTGGGAAACACTGAAATCCTTCCATTACTGGGAGGCTCTTTTACAGCAAACACACCGCGGGCATCAACACACACTCAGTGGTGAATTTGAATCATCTGTGAAGCGTTATGTCAGTGACAAATCATAGCGGAATCATAGCAAATAAAATATAGTAATGTGGTAGTAATTACAATATGTACAGTACGTCTGCTGTCACCTCAGGTGGATGTTTATGTAGAGATTTCATCCATTTCTAACTGGTTAAACTCACTGTGGAAACTCAACCCCTCCAGCTGTAATCAAGGGTCTATGAGAAACGTCTTCCCATCAAGTTGCATTCTAGCTTAACACAGTTGCCATGCAACGCAGGTGTATAAATTTCCTCCCACAATGGAAATTAACTTGGGAGCTGCCAATGAACAAGAGGGCTATAAATACAATCCAGGATAATTATCATTGGTTCATGAGGTTTTCAGAAGTGCGAGTCTTTGGCTAATCTGTGCCGGGGAGGTTAGACAAGCTGTAGACCCAGGTGTTCCTGTATGTAGCATCTGCTCGGATGGCAGACATCCAGAGCCCCATCTCTCTCTCTCCATGCTCTCTTTTTCTGTCTATTCTTTAGGGTTGGGAACCGAGATCCATGTCTTGTTCTTGTTGCTTCCGTTTTTGCAATCTATTGCCGACAGAATATCATCATACCAATACCACAGTAGCTTTTAGTGCACAACAGTGACGCAACACTGATAATAAATCTATAGCGCAAAACAGACATCGTCTGACTCCAAAAAGAATGACACAGGTGTAGGCTACTATTCCTGAATGAATTAATCTAAATCTAATGGTTCTTGTGAATTAGAAACCTCATGCAACCTATGTAGTCTGATTCTTGAACAAATTTTTAGTTTCTTGTTAATTAATCAAAACATATTGTGCAGCAATGTAGCCAATTCTCAAATGTATTACTGATTTGATTCATTTTTAGTGAATCAAAAAAATACAGTGAAACCAGTGTAGTCCGATTACAAACAAACGACTCTTATATGAGCCAGTTCTTGTAGTGAATCTTAATTATACAGTACAAACCAAATTCCCGAGTCATTTTTTGAGTAAATCAAAAACATTCAGCACAACTTATGTAGTTCAATTCTTGAACTAATGGCTATTATGAATTGGTTCTTTCTTTTTCTTTTTTGTAGTCTGATTCTCAAACTAATTACTCTAATGAAATTTTTTAGTGAATTTAAAAAAATGCAGCATAAAAGTATAGTCCGACTGCAAAACAAGTGACTCTTTTGAACCGATTCTTTATTACTGTAAAATGTAAAACTTACTGACTGGCTGTTCATAATTAATATTATGCATTTTGCCTGTAGTATTTTCTGAATAATGATTCAAATGTTAACCTTTTTTTTTTTTGGTTTGTTAGGAATTGTTTTGTAGGACATTTATTGCATTGCATTAAAAAGCAGTGTTTTAAATTCATTTTTGCAAAAGAAAGAAAGAACTAAAAGAATTGTTGATGGAACTATTAACAGTGTTAAGTTCACACAAAATGAAAAGGATTTACTTACCCTTATGTCATTCCAAACCTGTATGATTATTTTAAGAAATATCTTTATCTTTTTTTTTTCCTTACAGTGAAACTGAATGTTGCTTGGACCCCAACATTCTTCAACATATAATTTTTCATGTTCCACAGTAGAAAGTCATTCAGTTTTGGGGCAACATAAAGGTTAATTCAGTGATAACATTAATTTTGGGAGAACTATTCTTTTAAGGAAACTGAATCATTGAGAGGAATTCTTTATGACTTGCATCCCTACTTTTATTGCTCATTGTCACTTGTCTGCTCCTTTGCGTGTGTTCCTCTCTGTCCTATTAGAGCAGTGACTACAGCCAGACTGCGTTCCATCGGTGGCTGACGACTCTGTTTCGGCCGGCTCAGACTCAGGCTCTGGCCTCTTTAGCTCTACTGACCACATGCACGCCTGACACGCTGGGAGCTCATGACAGCTGTAAACTGTGGAGCTCATGACAGCTGTAACAGTTAGACAGCTGTAACTGTCTAACTGTAGACAGTGACAGTGCCTGAGTCTTGGCAGGCTGGATGAACAGGTGGATACGACTAGCGCTAGCAGACCCATCTGTGTATGGTGTTGGCCAAGGGCACACCTATATCACGTGCCAGGAATGTGAGGCATCGGTGTTCAAGTGACTTAATCTATTTGTGACAAATACCTGGAAAGAGTAAACATGGAGCTGTGAAAAGATGTTGGGCAATCACTGCTTCTTTTAAAGCAAAGCCTGACGTTTTGGCAGTGCACAGATCTATTTCATTAGAATCATAATAGCTGAATCGTTCAAATCAACTGGGTTATTTCAAAAAAGGTCCATTTGAGAAATGGTGATATTTTTGCTAAATTATACAGGTGCATCTCAATAAATTAGAATGTCGTGGAAAAGTTCATTCTTGTAGTAGATTTTGCAACACTTTTAAGGTGAAATGTCCAGTGAGTGGAGTTAAAATTGAGTTCAGTTTTATCCAAAACATGAACATAAATATTGTATTGGTTGTATGTAAAGCCCACTCTAAACCTTACCAAAGCAAACATGGGATAAAAACGAATTTTCTGAAACAAACGTACCATTTTAGCTTGCTTCTAAGTCTTTGAGCTCTTTTATCGAGACTTGTTTTTCACAGGACTCGTACCTTGCTACGCATCACAAGGGACTCTTTTCACATTTCCAGGGTTGACAGAAGCGGACGTTGTCATAGTTGAGTAAGCCTCTAAAGTGGTGAACTGAGACTACAACAAATATAATTTTTGCAAAAATGAATTTTGCTCCAAGAGTAAAAGGGGGAAAAAAACACAATAGCATTTCTATAACTTTACAAAAGATGTAAAATTTGCTGTCACTCGCTCAGTCATTGTATTAGAAACACTCATGGAGTAGCGTTAACTAATTTAATGCCATGGTAATGTAATACAAAGTATAGTGTTATAAATGAAAAGAATAAAAAAAAAAAAGAAGATATAAAAATAAAGTAGATTTACAGTGTTAATAACTGCAGATATGTGTCATCAGTCTGTGAACAGGGTCCAGTGCAACACTGTACCAGGTGAGCAAATGAGCAAGTTTACCACATCAGAAAAGCCCTACATATGAACTGTTACAAACATCAAAATGTATTAGTTTACAAATCATGCACTACGTTAAGTGTGTTTTGATCTCCTAACATAAAATTGTGCAAGGAATTGCATGAAAATATGTATTTACCTGCCCCTAGCCTATGTGTTAAGGAATAAAAGTTTTACTGCCACTAGTGTTCACTTCAGCTGGACACTGCAGTGAATTGTATGTATACGTATATTTTTTGGAGTTTTGCAAAAATGTAGGTACACTGTAAAAAACAAAAAGTTTTTAAAGTTTTGCAAGAAAGTAATATTTCAGTCTTCTTTTTTTCTACTTTTTTCCTGTTTTTACTTTAAATCCAATGTGTCACTTAACTAGAATTTTCTGAGTGAAAATTGTTTGAGAGTAAATCCTATACCAATATTATATCAACATAAAGAGACATGACTGTCCACAAGTCTTTTCCAGGACAAAAATAGAGATTACACTCATTTTATTACATTTCATAGACATTTCAAGCACAATCCAACTTCATGTTACAGTGTGAAAAGAAAGGTGTAAGAGGTTTAGGACTTAATACCTTCTTCAAAAGCTCCTCTAATGTCCTAGTACTTTACTACCTAAGAAGCTCCACTCCGATCGAGAGCTTTACATCAAATGGATTCAGTGAATCATAATCCTTCTTAATTTAGGTGTGTAAACCGGCAGTGCTTACACGTAACCTAAGTGAATTAAGCAATTAATTCCCTCACCCTGTGCTGGACTTCATTGAGCCTACACTTCGATTTCACGTGACACCTACAGTTACAGTGGGGAAAATAATTATTTGATCCCCTGCTGATTTTATAAGTTTGACCACTTACAAAAAATTAAGGGTCTATAATTTTTAGGATAGGTTTATTTTAACGGATAGAGACAGAATATCAACAAAAAAATCCAGAAAAAACACATTATATAAAGGTTATAAATTGACTTGCATTTCAGTAAGTAAAATAAGTATTTGATCCCCTACCAACCAGCACGAATTATGGCTCCCACAGATTGGTTACGTGCCCAAGTGGAACACAGATTAGTCCTGTCACTTTAAGAAATTACTCCTAATGTCATCTTGTTATGAGTATAAAAGAAACCAGTCCATAGAATGTGTATCTTCCATTCAAACCTCTCCCACCACCATGGTGCCCGCAAGGTCCCCCTGCTCAAGAAGGCACATGTACAGGTCCGTCTGAACATCTAAATGATTCAGAGAAGGATTGGGAGAAAGTGCTGTTGTCACATGAGAACAAAATTTAACTCTTTGGCATCAACTCGACTTGCTGTGTTTGGAGGGAGAGAAATGCTGACTATGACCCCAAGAACACCATCCCTACAGTCAAGCATGGAGGTGGAAACTATGCTTTGGGGCTGTTTTTCTGCTAAGGGTACAGGATGACTTCACTGCATTGAGGGGCAAATGGACGGGGCCATGTACTGTAAAATCTTGGACGAGAACCTCCTTCCCTTAGCAAGAACACTGAAGATGGGTCATGGATAAGTCTTCAAGGATTACAATGACCCAAAACATACCGCCAAGGCAACAAAGGAGTGGCTCAAGAAGAAGCACATTAAGGTCATGGAGTGGCCTAGCCAGTCCCCAGACCTTAATTCTATAGAAAATCTGTGGAGTGAGCTGAAACTTTGAGTTGCCAAGAAACCTTAATTTATAACCTTTGTACAGTGTTTTTTTTCTGGATTTTTTGCTTGATATTCTCTCTATCCGTTAAAATAAACCTACCATAAAAATTATAGACCCTTCATTTCTTTGTAAGTGGGCAAACTTACAAAATCAGTAGGGGATCAAATAATTATTTTCCCCACTGTACTTCCAGCTGGGTTCCCCACAATCATTTTTGTTGCTGATGGAGTCCGCCTGCATCCTGTCTCCAGCCTGGCCCAAAGTGATTCGAGGGGTGTAGGGTTAGAGCTTCAGCCCCTCTCTCTTTCCCTCCCCTTGAACCGAGGCTGTAGGCACCGACACTGTCAGCTCCCATTACCTAATTGGAGTTGAGATGCAGCTGTCCTGTGTTTTTGCCTGCATGGCGTGCCTCGCTCAGCCTCACACAGATGCTGCATGTTGCAGACTTTAAAGGCGTCCGACAATCTCTCTGCGACGAGAGGGAGTTAACGGCCACTGACAACGCACCGATGGATATGGCAACAGTATTTAATGTAAACACTGAAGCTGTGTGAAGCTCTCTTATGCAACATTAAATGTTTATGCGAGCGAAGAGTTACGATGTGCTTTATTATGCAGCTGTCTTTCAAAATATGTGGAGGAGAATAACAACCACACCCAACAAGTGTCACAATCCTATCGACCGCACGTTGTGTCATTGGTTCATAATAGAAACAGCAGTGGTTGGAGTTTGAATGACTGTGTAAATCTCAACTCGGATTCGTTACTGCACATTTTCAGTTCTCAGCATGCAGCATCCACTATAATGACTCTTATTTAGTTTCACCACAAGTAGGAAGTGATCAATGTTCATTTTGAGCTGAGACATTGATCAGTCTTCTTGTTTTCCCTTGTGATAGTCCTCACATTGTTGTAGGGCATAGCTGAACTGCCTTCATTAGTAAAAATGGTTAAGTCCTATAGAATTTATAGCTAAAACATCTGTAGGGCAGGGAGTTGCTAACTTAATTATCAGACTTCCTGTTTAAAGCAGTACCCACAGGACAGCTAACAATTGTAAAAATGACATCCGTTAGTGTTCTCATCCTGTATATGTAACGAAATCCTTAGAAAAATGGATAATGTTGTGGCAGAAAATCACCAGTACCTTTTATGTTACATTTACAGACAATTCCTTTAATCCTAAGACATAATACAATGCAATGCGAAATTTAAAAATATAAGTAAACACCCATATTAAAACATAAATTTCATATTAATATAGTGCATAGGGCCTTATTTATTTATTTATTTTATTTTTTTCCCCTGATTTTTCTCTGATTTTACCTCTGACCTACTGTTATAAACTATAAACTATATTTAATATGATTTTCAACAGTGGTTCTTAAGCAGGGGCCCACTAGGGGGCCTCAGCAAACTTCCAGAGGGGCCCCAATAAGTCTTACATTTTTTAAATGTTTATTTAATTAAAGTATTAACAATATTTATTCATTCTAAAAACTTCTATTGTCCTCATTTGTGAGTCTCTTTGGATAGAAGCATCTGTTAAATTATTAAATGTAAATGCTTAATAAAACATTAAAAATAAAGATGTACAGCATTCAGCTAACGTCATATTTTTTAGTTTATATTTATTTTTGTTACAAAAGAAGTACCATAGGTACATATTAGCATAGATCAGATGCGGTCTTGGCCAAATTTGGGCCTTGGTGTCAAAATGGTTGAGAACCCCTGGTTTAAAATGTATTTTAAGTTGGTTCAGGTGACAAATTTACTACTCACGTTGGTGGAAGGCTCTCCTTTACACTGAATATCAGTGTATGTGTCTTGATATTATGAAATTAAATTTCCTCCCTAGCTAGACAGGGAGAGAGTCGCAGGATCCAACCCACTTGAGTTGAAATCCACTTTTCAAGAGGATTTTATAATGTTCTTTTAAAAACTGAAGCCTTTAACCATGGGCCATTTAAGCTGCGTGAAGCCTGGATCAGTTTTCTTCATTTTTGGCCGAAATATTTTGTTGGCAGCTTGGCTAAATGTGTCATCTTACAGTGTGACTCATCAAATGAGGGTAACAAGAACAAAAAATCCTGAACTGAACTGTTTTCCCCATTCCTCAAATGTACTGAAGATTTTTGCTCCCTATAATTGAACAAATTAGAATTGCTTTGTAATGAGACAAAGAACATGTTAATTTAATAAATTATACCTTTATCATGAAATTGTTTCAGTTCAATACCTTTGTCACAAGCAAATAAATATATATATATATATAGTAACGGGGTGAAGAATCACATGACAAGTAATCTCAATCAATACCCCGGAGGGTGGATTTATTGGTGTGATGGGTGCTAGTGAGAAAGGTCCAGGTAGGTGCTCCGGTGCCGTGAGTGCTCTCTTCCGTCTTCCCAGTGCAGAGGGTCCGTGCAGTGCTCCTGTGGGGCTGGTCGGTCACACGCTGCTTTCTGTGGGAAAAATGAGAGGGCGAGTTAGTGCTCAGTCTCATGGAGGAATCTCCTAGATGGCAGGGCTTGCGTGGCTTATGTAGCCGCCGCCTGATGAGGTGCAGCTGTGACCGATCAGCCTGTGATGATGATGGCCAGGTGCTCCTCGCTTGTTTCCAGGGCGACGCTGATGAAGCTTCGGGACGCTAGTCACAATATATATATATATATATATATATATACATACAACATTAAAGTGACATATTTTTGAGTTTTTATTATTAATAGTAATAGTAGCACATCCTTTTTTAGCGCAGTTGGAGGAAATATGTTGTTAGGGAATAGCAGTGATTGATGCCAATAGGGAAGTGGGGAGTATTGTTTAACTTAAGTGCATGACGGGAAGTGTGTTAACATGGGAAGTCAAAGGAATTCTGCACGACTGATGTTAGAGGAAAAGGAGGAACTGCACAGCTAAGTACAGACAGGCATGTTTGCAGATACCTTGGTATTTACAAAATATCTGGTGTTATTAAAGGGTTAGTTCACCCAAAAATGAAAATTCTGTCATTAATTACTCACCTTCGTGTTGTTCAGAGGTTTGAACTGTCAAAAGAGTTGAACCTCATGTGAAACTACATTGGAATCTTAATTTACTATGGTATTCTTAAGGGCATTACTCATGGTTTACTGGAAAATGAAATCTGAGGGCTCTCTGACCCTCCCATAGACAGCAAGGTAACTACCACGTTCAAGGTCCAGAAAAGTACCAAGATGATCGACAAAGTAGTCCATGTGACATCAGTGGTTCAACTGTAAAGTTTCGAAGCTACGAGAATACTTTTTTGCACAAAGAAAACAAAAATAACGACTTTATTACACATTTTCGTCTCTACTGCGTCACTTGTGGACGCGCGTTCACGACGGTATCATGACGCGGAGCGTGTGGCGGCGCTGACCCAGATCCGGCGTAATGACGTCATCACGCCGGATCTGGGTCAGCGCCGCACCGCCACACGCTCGCGTCATGATACTGTCGTGGATCACTTGTGTCACTTTCGGATCAAAATATCTTAAATTGTGTTCCGAAGATGAACGAAGGTCTTAGGGGTTTGAGCAACATGAGGGTGAGTAATTAATGACAGCATTTTCATTTTTGGGTAAACTAACCCTTTACGTAAAGCATTTTTTAATCAGAAATGGAGGCCAATACAATATAATACAATACCCAATACAAATTCTTTGTGTGATCTGAGTGTGATCAGAAATTAAGCAGCCAAGTCTTTGCTTGTTCATGTTTAATTTGTGTTTATTCTAATGTGGAATGTATGTTGATTAATTAAATTTTTATACTGGTCTACAGTTAACCAGGCTGTTTTATCAGACATGACTACTAATGTGCCTGAGGTTGTCCAGTAAACCATGAGTAATGCTCTTAAGAAGAATACCATAGTTAATTGAGATTCCAATGTAGATTCACATGAGGTTCCTCAGAAATTTCCATGCAAAATCACAAAACTCTTTTGACAGGTCAAACCTCTGTTGCCTCCCAGAATGTCAAGTACATCTTCACACACAGAACTGCTCTCCTGTGTTCAGCGGCCAGGGGTTGCGGTGATTGTGTGAAGATGTCGGGATGTCTGCCTGAATGCTCGCAAGCCACGCAAAGCCGGGGGAATTCATTCGTTTCCCCTGAGCTCACCACACTGTCCACCTTACACAGCACCATCTGCCTCTCCTCTCTTGACACACAGCTTTCACTACTCATTTTCGTTGTTTGTGGTACAAAAGGAAATTGCATTAAAAGCCTAAAGGGGGGAAAGGTGAAACTGACCCAAAAGGAAAAATTATATTTCTATTCCCAGTCAGCTTTTATTGCTAATACTAGTTTTAACATGCACTGTAAAAACTTTAGAAATGCTACAGTAAAAAACTGTGAATTATTTAACAGAAAGTTCTCTGCATTTATTTCAGGTCATTTTACAGTAAAATACATTTTGGAAATAAAAACAGCAAGTTATTGCATGATGTTTATTGCGTTATTTTAATGTTACATATATTACCATTGTATTTGAAACTGCACCTTCTATGTATTTTGAACCTGATCTCACGGCAATTCGTATGTATTTACGAAGTGGCTAATTTGTAGAAATTCGTACAAATGACCACCTCTAACCCCGCCCCTAAACCTACCCCTCACAGAAAACGTACAAAATTGTTCAAGTGAGGTCGTACGAATTTGGTTGTGAGATAGCATTAGTAATTATTTCTTTTTACCACGTGTTATTATGGAGGTTATCATTAAACTGTACATTTACTGGTTGTTTTGTAAAGATTTTTGCATTTTTACTGTATTTTTCCTAATTATTCTGGTAACCACAGCTGCCAGGGTTTTATTTTTTTTCCCCAATGACAGGATTAAGTATGTATGCATGTATTTATTTATTTATTTATTTTTACAGTGTAGCAAGATGTATTAAAAAGCTATTTTTATATGGCTATTTTCTAATAACGTGTAGGATAATGTCATCTTAAATCAGATTATTTTTGCTGACTTATAATGGAGCTCTGACGGGTGCTGCGCTGATATACTAATATATATACTGATGTAATTTAATTTTTATTTTATTTATTTATTTTTATTTTTTTTATTTTTTTTAGGAAAAATGTAATAAACAATTCAGTTTTTGGAGCTTGCAACAAGGAGTAGTAGTAAGTAGAGAATGTGTGTGAACAAATATATCTATTTAATACAATATATATGATACTTAGTCTGTGTCCTTTTTCAGCTTGTGGTCATCCTGTAAATGTCATTTTAAATGTCTTTTTTATTTATTAATTTGTATTATTTATAATTCTTGTCAAACAAGAGTGACATTGGATGTGAGTGGCCTTGACTGGTATACCCTCCATATAAAAGATAGAACATCAAGATATAAATACACTGCCTTGATATCTCTTCGTCCTCAGCCCCACTATAATCACTTCCCAGCACATCGGTGTCATACTGAACCACAGACAATCAGAGCACTGATTACGGACTTCTCTTAGTATGTGTCGAAGTGCTGCGAGTGGTTGGCAAAGCCAGAGATTCTTGCTTTGAATGTCCTTGTTGTCGATAATGTCTGGAATTGGAAAAAACATAATGTGCCCTAAGCCTTCAGGATTTGCACTTATCTCCCATTGTCAGACACTGGAATGATTTTTTGCTGAAATGGTCCCACACAAACACACACACACTCTATCCTTGCCATCAGACAAATTCACATAAACAAATTGTGATAACATCACTTATTAACTCTAATGCTGTGGTTTTTCTGCAGATTGAAATCCTGAAATGTACTTTTAAGATTATGTGTGCTTCTCAAAGTCTAATACTGTACTTGATTTCCAACACATTGTATGGCTAAATACAATACAGACTGTAGGGAAAACCCTGAACTAGACTGCCCTTGTGAAAAAGAAGCACACTTTGGCATACATTTTAAGAGTACTTATTACAGAAATAATATACTTTAAAAGAATATACTTAAGTGCGAACTGAAATTAATGTTTTCAGACAAATGCATGTTAATTTAAATGAAAATGTATTAGAATTTAAGTTGAACTTAAGAATGTGTTTTTGACATACTTGCATGGGAATTAAGTATAGACTATATAATTCCATAATCACTTACTGTCTTATATATGATTAAAGTGCACTGCTGAATACTGAAAAGTATATGATAAACTAAAATATACTTTAATGTCAATTTTGTTGATACGTGTATGCCATCTATTTAAATTTGTAATTACACATTTGTAATGATAAAGATGTAGGCCTAATTAAATTATATTTACACACTGGAATCAAAATGATAATTAAGTACTTGATATGTGCTTTATATGTCAGTTGACAAATTAAATTAGTGTACTTTAAAGCACGACAAAAGATTATTAAAACATAATGAATGAAATGTAGGCTACTTTAAAAGTAAATCATTTAATTTGAAAGTATTACAAAGTAAATTTTTAAACAGTAAATTTAAATGTATTAAGAAACAACGTCATGAAAGTATAGTCTCTTTAAGTACAATCAAATGGCCTTTTATTTAATTAATATTACATTATAATTTTTTATATACTTTTACGATTTGAAGTAGGCTACACTGCAAGTGCACATTCAAGCACACTTCTTTTTTTTCATAAGGGTGGATAGCTCTATATTTGAAATTTTTTTTGACCCGTGTTCCCTCTTGATCATTTGTGAAATATAATAAAATAATGAGAAATTAGACGGGAAATATGGAAAGTCATTTCAAATAGTGTGATATAAAGTTTAAACGTTTGTAGAAACGTCCATAATCCGTCCACGCTTAGATCTGTCATTTGTGAACTTCTGAGCGGTAATGAATGATCATAGCCTATAACTAATTTGTAAACATAAGACATAACTATAAAAACATGATGTTCCAGTATAGGAACTGGAGCAACTTCAGTGGCGAATTCCTAAAAAATCCTGAATATTCATGACGATGATGCTGTTTGTAGTCATGGAAACTCAACACAATAGGTCGACGTGCCTCTCTCTCTCTCTCTCTCTCTCTCTCTCTCTCTCTCTCTCTCTCTCTCTCTCTCTCTCCCTTCGGTCGGTGAGCGCGAGCCCTCTCCATCCTCTCCTAAAGCCATTTACTTTGCGCATGTACAGCTAAACTGAACATTTCATCGACTCCAAGATGGCGTTAACACCACTGGCTTGCGTTCTGCTTCTCCTTTCCCTGCAATGTGAGTACGCATACCCACACTATTATACTTTCTTTGTAGAAGAGGCAAAAGTGATACAAATAGCGGTGAATCATTTATCGAAGTTCTTGAAATGTGTTTCAGTGAACGTCCTGTTTCACAGAAGTGCTCGTCTCTTCAAGCCAACTAAACTACTGCGCTAACCCGTTAGCTCTTTTAGATTAGATGTTAGATGTGGCTGTTGAATCCAAAGTGGGATAAAAGTAACATTTTCGTGTGGGTATGCCGTGTTTCGCGGCTTGAGCTTGAGGTTTTAGTTTTCTCTCGCTGGACTGTTTCTCATCGCCGGCTGAAACTCGCATCCCGCTCTGCGTGTTTGTCCAACTAACCATAACAAAATCCGCACGCCTCTATAATTCCCTTATTCTACAGGTTACATGGGTTGTTTACGGGAATATTAGAGTTGCTTTTAAAGCTCAGCCTTTATAATCCCATAAAACTGGCATAAAAGTTTGTTTCGTGCTGTTTTGAATCACTGGACCATTCGGCTCAGTTCTTTGTTCACGCTTTAAAAGTGTTTGAAATTGCATAAACAAATGAGGACTGAGTAGTGTTTTGATGTTGTTGTTTTCTCCATTTTGCTTTTTCAAAATGGTCACGTTTTCGTTAGTTTTGGGTGTTTATTTTAACTATTAGGAACTGTTTGAGTGGAAGCGGCACATGTTTATTGCGAGATAACGGTTTTCTGCCTAAAGTATTCACGAGAGGGGATCATCGGCGCGCTTTGAACAGCACATTGCCTTCAGCCTGCACAATACTTCGGTCTTAAGTTTAGGGCTCGGGGAAGTAATAAAAAAGATGGCATATTTTTGTCCTGGATCGTTTGAAGAGTCGGGTGTAATTTAATCAGAGGCTTCAGACTCAGTCTAGACCAATAGCTTAATTAAATTCAGTCAGAAGATGAGGTTTCTTTTCTTTCTGTGGCCTTGAAAATAATCAGTAGCTTCGATGTTGTAGCCTAAATAATTAATATTGACAGTTTGTTGAATTCGATTTTGAAGCCAGTATAAACTCTTTCAGTTATTCAGGTCATGTGCTTTTTATTTTCTGTTTATCTCTATTACTTTTGTTTGATTTAAATGACCTTTTTAAAGGTTGTGGTTGTAGGGAGTCATGTAGGCTCTTGTAGAAACTGCACATCTCCTGTGATTATTCAAGTGTGCTGATTGGCTTAATTATAGACTAAGCACTATACTGCTGGTAAGTCTGTGTTGTGTTGTATGCATAGGCTACTCTAAAATGTACCATCTTTCTTATTCTCAATTTCTTTTTGTCCCTTCGTTTATTTAATTCATTTATGTTTTTGAGAAGGAGAACAGTGTCCTGTTCAGTTTGTAACAGTTTTACAATTAGATTTAGCAAATTCAGTAGTCATTTAAATATATATTTGACTGTAGTTTAACAGTGGCCATGTTACATTTTTTAAAACATGCTTTGTTTTTTAGTATTTAAATACATTGCAACTAATGTGGAGTGTAATTTTAAGCAATTTTAAACATAACTCTATGAGTTCTGTAGAATTTTTCAGTCAGCATAGTTTAATTTGGATTAAAATTAAATTTACAATGTAAATTTACATTCAACAGAACAATCGAAAGTCTATGCCAAAAGCAGTTTCTCTGTGCTTTGTTATACCTTATATGCTTAAAAGCCTGTGTCTAGTCTCTGGAGTGTATTTGTACAGTGGAAACTCTCCGGTGTTTTTTGCCAGCACTTTTGGTGCCAAGATATGCTTTACTGGATAGGATAAAATAGATTCAGGAATAGTACAAAGGTTGAGATCACACCCCATATTTTAGATGAATGCTTGGACGAGTGGTAGACTTCCATTTTAGTCCACAGCGAACGCTTCAGACTTTGGAGAAACGTGGTGTCGTGAAACAGTAAAACATATTCACCATTGTGTCGCCTATGAAAATGCTGATAATTGTCTGTTCATGAGGTTAGTACTTCAGATGTGATTAAATACAGCTTAAATAGTGAAAAACAGTGAAAGTGATAGCTTGTCCCTAGAAGGCTGAGTGTGCTTTCTCTTCCACCCGCTGCTTCCCAGCAAATTACTTTCTGGGGGTTCATGAAAAGCATGCTGGACCTTCTGGGCATGTCCATCAGTTACAAGCTGACATTTTTGATGTGTTCAGTAAGCGACAGAGAGAAATCTGCACGGAAAAGATAGCCGTTCTCTGTGTACTTCACCCAGGGCTGTTGCGGACAAAGACACGTTGCCCTTCCGCACGTGCTTAGGTTCGTTTCAGCTGGAAGGTACCACATGAGAAAAGTATGTTGTAAACAGCATCTTGTGTTCCTAAAGGAAGTTTATCGTCACTGTATAGTGATGGGAAAAATTCCAGACGGGGGTCCCAGCGTAATCCGCATGGGTACCGGGACAGGCAGGCTGTCGTGATGAAACATGCTGAGTCTTTGAGCAACAGGAGAACGGCACATGTCCGGTCAGCCAGCCGGAGTAACCCGGAGTAACGTGCAGAAACAGCTGAGCGGCTGTGGGTGCGAGTAAACGGAGGACCCCCCTGACACGGAGCTGAAATATGTCCCACTCAGCCCACCACAGATACTCAGCATTGAGAACAAATGTGGAATGCTCACCCACAAACAGAAGCTGTGAGAATTAATTCACTTCATATGCGTAATAGCAGACACGCAGAGGTGAAGATGATGTAAAGGTGTCGTTTGAGTACGAAACATTTAGCATTTTCAGTATTAAAAAACTAAGCCATTTAAATAAACGTGATCTGAGAGGTTCTTATGAAATGGAAACATGAAAGGTGTTGCTTATCCTGCTTTTTATTCATTTGTATCTTTTGGTAAGCAGGGACAGATGTGGAAGGGAAAGCCTAGAACTAACAGATTCGCAAGTCAGGAATGGCAAGCATGTGCATTCCCTAAATGTCAATAAGACTTCCATGTGTAAGATGGGCATTGATCAAAATAGTTCCTGACTGCTGTGCTGGATATACTGGAGCCCGTCAAAGGAGCAGGATTAGGACAGAACCCACATTTATTTTTATTTCGTGTCATCCCTGACTTTCTTTTTTCTTGGAGCACAAATGTAGATATTTTGAAAGACTGTTTTTAACATAAAGTGAAAGTCAAAGGGGTCCAAAAACAGCACTGGACTCCACTTTCATTGCTTAAAAAATTATTTTGGGGACCTGTTAACACAACTTAAATAAATGCATGGTTGTGAGTTGAAAATTCTAATTTAATGATTTAATTAAACCTTTAAATTTGCAAACATTATTTTGATGAGTTCATTTAACATAATGTTGATAATTACATCAACATAATATTGTGTGTAATGTAAACTCAGATTTGTCAGTTCATTTTCTTAAAAAAAATAAGTTATAGTAACTTAATAAAATGGTCTTGTTAACTTTTGAAATTGGACAGTGGATTTCTAGTTCCCAACATGCTTTGCATAGGACTGGATAGTGTTATTTTTATATGTTTTATTAGTGAAGGAACCTGTAAGTGTTTAATGCTGTTATGTTTTACATGTAAAAGTGTTCCTGTTATGTTGAAGTTTTTGTGGATACCACTATGCAGTAGTGCTTGTGGTTAGGTTGTTGGAGGCTACACTGCAAAGTGACAGGTAATATCTTACTTGTTCATTAAATTTACATACTAAATACATTGCATTTAGCATGTGTTATTAGCTGTTTATTTAAACTGAAATACTCAAGAATAATTGGTTCTAGGACCAACTTAAATATTTGGAGCAGCTTAATTTTTTTCCTAATAAACGTAAACATTTGTGTTTATGCTACAAATAATTGATTTCCTCTAACACAGTTTAGGTTGCTGGTTGAACATAACTTTATTAGAAGTTGTTGAGTGTTGAGCCAACATTTTTCAAATGTTTTTCCACAGAAGAAAAAAAATGGGTTTAATTTGTTCTTTTTGGTTTATTTTTGAATTATGCCTTTAAATCGTTTTGTCTTTATTTTTTTTATTATATTTTATTTTTGACTGTCTCATGACTAGTATTTCTAAAACAATGTTCATGTAATTATCATAATACATAATTAGTGTTTGTATATTTTCAACTTCACAGATACAGTTCTTCTTTATTTATTCCAAGTTTGGGTGATAATTTCTGAATACTGAAGACTGTTTAGATCATTTCATGTCACTGATTTCTATCTTGTCACATCCTTCCAAAGGAAAAGACTGTGCAATTTTTTTCTCAACTTTGTCTTTCCCAGTAGGTGAATAGCTCCAGAGTGAATCAGTTGGAAACTGTCAGCTTAATGCAATAATTTCTTATTAGCCAATTTCAGAGACTGAGATAATGAGCGTCTCTCTCCCCTTCAGTTTTCATTTTCAAATAGACTTGTTTCGCGTATGGAACGAATTCAAATTGAACCTTGATTTGTAATGTAATCACAAAGGTAATTATTATTGCTAAAAATAGAAATATGCAACAGATCATCTGACAGCCGCTGGAATCAAATGCTGGGCTCTCTATGGAAACAAGCCATGTGCCCTGTTTATAAGCTCACAAATGCATACGACAGTAATAGTTTGAATAGAACTGACATGATAATAACTGAAATTCTAACTGTAATATATTGGTTTTATATCAGCCACAAACAGATTAAGGTGGCGTTCAAACAGAATGCATTCTGCATTCCACATGTGCTGCTTTTCAATTCTTTTTCTAGGTAAACATGCTGTTGTGCTTGTGTCTGACGTCTTTTGCAATGTCTGGTGCATAACATGCCGTTCTAAAAATGCACTTGCTCAGATTAAAAGTTCAACTATCAAAAACACTTTTCTTCATTCCACTGACTTATGTCTCATGCATCTAATGATGTGTAAGGACAGAAAACAGTTAAGATCTTAAACGGAGTGGCATCTTCATTGAGTTCCTCTCAGCTGAAACATCTGCCATTTGCACTCCTTGTATTTGATGTTGGCTATCTCAAGTACAAATGTTGACAGATAGAACAGACTAACTCCCATGATTCACCTTGGTGACGATGATTTGAATCCCTCACAGCAGATATCAAGTTCTAAAGTGACTGCTATGAAGAGCAGATGACTTCGGCATGGTGATAAAAAAAGATCCGCAAATGCATTTGTTGACTGTTCCAGCAGAGGTTTTGAGGGAATAAGATGATGAGCGTGACAGATTTTCACATTTCCAAATACTGAGAAGTTCACACAAGCAGAGGCTCATTTTTGAGGTTAGTGACTGTGGGAGATGATGTGTGGCTGTACAAGAAACTCCGATACATGATACGAAACTCTATCAACAAACAGCTCATCCACTTGGATTTATTATCTCTCCATCGAATTACGCTTTGTCATTTTTATGACTCTTAGTCAGACCCGCATACAGTCAATCATAAGAACAATTTATCACCTGCTCGACAGCCCACTTTTTCATTGGGTTCGCATGGCTGTTCACCAGAAAGGAGAAAATGTATTACCCTAGCCTATTTCATATAAATTTTTAACGATTTCCATTTGTAGTACCTTTAAGCCTATATATTTTAAAGAGCAATAGCTGCAAAAGACCTCTCTTAAAATAGTGCCTCCACTGTATGAAAGAATGATTAGCAGTTGATAAGTTAAGGCAACATAAGCAGAGCAACCTTAATGAGAATCTTATTTGCAGTGTAACTCCTCTCTGGGTTAAAATCCACCATTAGCACCAGATTTGTTGTGTGCGTTTAGCCGACTGGTCAGATTGCACTGACAGATTGCGCTCAGACCATCTGGTGGGCTGGCGTTAAGGCCATCTCATAACGCTTCTCGCACTTACTTGCTAAGTTAACAGAGATGAGTTTGAAAATAAAACCAGGCAACCCATAAAGCTGAGCTTGAACTTTTTATGACAGCCACAGGCGAATTAGATCTATTTCAAGATGCCATCTGATTCACAAAATGCTATTAAATCTGAGCGTCTGTATTTAAAGATTAAGATAAAGCTTAAAAGTCTTTATTCTAGTCAGATTACCATCATTGTAGCTCCCCCATAGACTTTATGCACAGCAAAATCAGAGTGAAAAAAGCAAGTTACTCTTAAATACAAGCATAATGGTTTGCCTATATTTGGAAAAGGATGTTTGATTCCTCCAGTGGCCTCAAAACTTAAATTAACTTTGTAATAGTATGTGCTGAGTACAGCTGTTGTGGGTTTGAGAGTGTGTCCTGAACAAGTAAGTGCCTGGGATATTTGTCATTATGCCAGACATTGGTCAAGATCTTCCCATCCCGTGGCTCAGAGGTGTGTATATAAGCCTATGTATGTATGGTATATTTAACAGGCAGAATAGGTTTGTTTTGACTGGTGGTTTTATGGATAAAGCTGTTAAGCAACTGTGTTTTTATGCAGATGAGTTGTTAAGCAAATTAGTTTTTATGAGTATAGTGGTTTCCAATTTATGAGAATGAAAATTAAAGGGATAGATCACCCAAAATGACAATTCTGTTGTCATTTACTTAGCCTCGTGTTGTTGCAAACCTGTATGAGATTCTTTCTTCTGTAGAATACAAATTAAGGTATTTTGAAAAGTGGCTGTTTTTTGTTCATACACTGAATGTCAATGGACTGTTGTTTTAGACCCCATTGACTTTTGTTGTATTGGGAAAAATAGTTAAACAAAAACATATTCTTCTTGTGTTCTATGAAATTAAAAATTTAAATTTGAGTGATATTTAATGTAAACTTTGCAATTCATGTTCTTCTATTATTCTATAGCCTAAGGCCCAATCCCAATTCTATTTTATACCCCTTCACCTACCCCTACCCTTTGTCCCTTGAAACAAGAGTGTCAAGGGGTAGGGGTGAAAATATTCCCCTAGGAAATGGGACACCACTACTATACCGTTACACGTCATTATACGTTCTCTAGCCCCTACAATACAGAACACCTATATTGGTGTGCATTAGGGCCGTTCTATATAGGCTAAAAGCACTGCTTACTGACACACACACACATCAGAGATCGCGCAGCTCACACATCTAGGAGCAAAGAAACTTGTCAGTGCTGCCCCGCGACTTTTATTAATAACAGTTTAAACACTGAATCACTATATTATATTTTCTAGCAACGAAAGGAAAATTTTGCTGTTTTTGAAGTGAACTCACTCATTGTAAAGAGAGATGCACAGATGCGCCTACACGCAACTTTCATCTCTCTCTCTCGAATAGGCAAAATTTGAGAAAAAGGTTTAACGATTTCTAATTATTCTAATTATCCCCCTCAATGTCTATGGTGGTTATCGCCCTGATCAGATATGAAAATATGTTGTGGCACCATCGTGCGGTCAGTAATGATTTAACATTAGCAAACTTTAGAGATTTTTTTTTGCTAACATTTCTTTGAATAACATGACTGTAAATATGAACACACGATTGAATGTAACATAAATAAAATAATTACTTTTCTTTAAAATCTTTATTAATGCCAAAAATGCTTACATTTATGGGTTTATTTGTTTGCTTGGGCAGCCATGTTTCCACTGTATCTGGTTTATGCTGAGATAATTTTCATACACCTTTGTTTGAAGTGTGGTCCCGAAAAATCTTTGTTTGAAGGGTTGTCTGGCCCCTCCCCCTACCCCTTCGCCTCCAACCAAAAGCGAATCGAGACACCCCTACTCCTTCACGTGAACGCGCGAAACGGAGGGGTTGGGGTAAGTGTTGGGGTAAGGGGTAGAAATGGGATTGGGCCTAAGTATCATGGCAAAAAGCAAATTTTTTGCTTGTTTTCTGAAAACTGACGGTTATACATAGCAGTTTGTTCAGGGTGTCCCAAGGCGAACATGTTTTCTCAGAGATTTGCCCTATAGCAGACAATACAGGCCACGTGTTTACATCACGGCTGCATATCAGCGTACACCAAGATGACCTTAAAAGGAGTCGCTAAGATAGGGTGCATGAGACGCTTCCTGCAGGAAACTAATCAGTCAGTAGCCTTTAAGAAGATTTGCTGAGACTTAAGACGTCCTAATAACGTGCAGAGATACGGAAACAATGCCAGAATGCTGGATGTAATTAAAAGATCTTACTGTAACTAACCGAAGTGGAAAAGATGCTGCTGTTGTTGATGTTTACCGAAACATCAGAGCAAGACAAAGTACACAGAAGGAATGCAAAAGTGTAGCTTTGTAACTTTGATTTAATGTATACATTTAAATTGAGTATAAACAAGATTACAGATCACAAGGTGGATGTTTTCCATATGCAGTTTTATGCATTATCAATATATTTAATATAGTTTCATGTATGTATATATCAGTATATATCAGAGTATCAGTGCTCAGGCAAGATCTGGATTATAATTTTGTTTGTGCATCGATTTAGTATTAGATATACACTGTTGTGTATTTGCAAGCATTATTGCACTACATTAACAGCCTGTATCTGTTGTACTTGACCTCTTCATTGGCAAAGCTCTGGGAGTGTGCATGGCCTGGGGGATGTTCTCATAAATAGTAGAAATGATTGGCTGTAGCAATTTTTCCTAATGCCCTATGATAATTTCTGGCTCCTGAAAGTATTGAACTGCAATGGCATTTGCATAAATTGTCTCTTTAGAGGACAGAGAATTTCTAATTATGCTGATGCTTCAATTGAATTTCTGTGAAGGTTAGTTTCAATCATTTGCCTCCAAGCTCAAGGGACACTTAGTACTTTCTCTTTTTAATTTTTTTTTTAATTCTTTTGTGTAGAGAAATAAGTTTACTATTTTTTTTACTATGTTTGTATCATGATGCAGTGCACTTATTGTGGATGAGATTATTGTGTTTAATTTCACAGTACTGAGCTAGAAGAGGCAGGAAGCCACATTGTCTGAGGACGTGTTGTGTAGTACCTTAAATTACAGCTTCCCTTTGTTGTTCTGTGGACTGAAGAACAAAGAGAACACTGATGTGTGGCTTCTTGAAATATTAAAACATAAAACAGTAGAGAAAGAATAGAGAACAAATAATTGATGGGAAAAATAAGGCCCAAGAAGACACACAAATAATGCCTTTTAGCTTGGTCCCTTGAAAGTACGGGCCCATAGCCATTGCACGCCTCAGAAGTGAAAGTTTTCCCCAAAGTTGAGAATAGATTCTTTTTCTTCCTCTTTTCCACTGCACAATGATCTTATGGTTCTGTGCACATTCATGGAATTTTCACTTGGAATCTCCATTTTTGAGCGGTTGACACTGCTACAGACATACAGTGAAATAAATTCTCTGCTACGGAGTCATTCGTGCAGAAGTGGGCAACCATGCAGCTTTATTTCTTATCAGCACTACTCAAGATCACTCCTCATATGTCTATGGGCAACATCCTATTGTTGAGGGAGAATATTTGCACAAGTCGAGACCATCGGTACAATGGAATCTCTAAATCTGAGGTAGAAAATGTAGGCTAAAGCACTTATTCTTGTATCAGTTTGCTGGATGTTTGATCTGGCCGCATTTCAGGAAAATGGAGTGCAGTTGTCTATCAGAAGTAGACATCGCATGTGTTACACTTATCATGGGTGGGGTTAATTATAACTACTGCTATCCAAATTGGAGATTCCAAAATGACGGCAATAGAGTTGACTGCGTGAGAGATATTTTCAGCAGTTGAGGAAATACTATTCCCCTCGTAAAACTACCCTCATTAGTGAGTTTACATTGTATTCTCTCTGGGCAGCAAAGGCTTAAAGCAGATAAGCATCATGCAGTCGGGTCAGGACATTAGGAATTGGCAGGCATGCACATCTGGATCAGCCAATGCAAAATGTATGCAGTGTGTATAAATCCTTACAGTAGTAAGGATACAGTAGGATTACAGTAGGTGGAGTTTTGCTATACATTTGTGGATTAGCTTGAATGCACCAACATTTGATGATAATTGTGAGATCTTGATAAACAGGTGAATGCTCACTTTATCAATTGTTTGAATCGATCTTTTACGCTGTGCTAGTGTTTCCTGCGCCACTTTTTTTTTTGCTGAATCTGCAGTTTTTCATCAAAAGAAGACATATTTTACCTCAGCTTGCCCTCCAAATTGAATGTGATGAGATAAAATGGCCTGCTCCATGAAACATGCACATATTGACAACAGCATTGTCGGTGTAGTTTGTTTCTCAGGAATGACTGATTCTTATAAACTGGTACATGCAGCACAACCAGTGTAATTCTAATCACAAACAAATGACTCTTTTGAGTGGGTCCTTGTGATTAACCATTAAAAAAAACTGACAAGCTTAGGAGATTGAATCAGTCTGATGAATTCTAAATCCAACTGAGCGATTACTGAATCAACATCATTACCATTTACTATTTAAATGGACATTTTAACTAAAAAATACCCTTGTGAATCAGAATCAAATCAGGAAATGTGTATCGATACCCAGACCTACTTTCTGATACTTCTGGCTCAAGCTTCACTTATAAGCAAGATTCTTTCCCTGATTCATTTTTTTAAACTAGACATGTTAACATCTGATTCACAAACTAATGATTCTTATAAAATGGTTCTTTTAAGTGAATCAAAACCATGCGGCACAATCAGTACAGTGCGATTCGCAAACAAATAACTCTTTGAGCGAGTCCTTTTGAGGAATCATTCAAAAAAACTGACAAGCTTAAGAGTTTGAATCAGTCTGATGAATTCACTGATTCCAACAGAGTGGTTACTGTCAACATCAAGATACCATTACCTCACATTACCGTTACTATTTCTAATTTAAATGATCATTGTAAATTAAATATACCCATATGAATCAGGAAATGTCTATACCCAGCCCTACTTAAAGGTGCCATAGAATGCATTGATACAATATTTTAAATTGTTCTCTGATATCTACATATCTAAAAAAAAATCTCAAAAAAACTCCAGAAACGATTTTACATGTCCATTTACAACCCTAGGATTTGTCCCTAGAATGAAATGGTCTGTTTTTACCTTATTTGGAAGGGTCATGAATAATAATGTTGAGCTCTGCTCTGATTGGCTGTTTCACAGTGCGGCTCATTTCAGTAGCTCACGCAGCAGGAAGGAAACATAGGGAAAATATATATTTCAGTACCGTCTCTTGCAGTTATATTGTTGGGTAATTATACTGTATATAAAATGCGGGCATCAGGGAGCCGCTATTAATATGTGGGGCATTGAAACTGCTTTGAATGCACGATGGCTTTTTACTTTCACTTTCGAGATTTGCGATCGCACGTGCTCTGTGTAAATACAGCAGCAGTACTTACCACACATTTTACGAGATCAGATGCTGGTCAGTGGTGCTCAGGATCTGTAAATAATTCGCCATCATCCTCAGTCAATGTACTGTAATATAACAGGCTACCGCTAGCAAGCAGCGGATGTAACAATTAACCGCGAGCCGGTTGAAATCAATTCAAATATGTGACGATTCAAATTGGTTGAGATGCTAAACAA
>NW_015542424.1:774389-784101 GCF_001515605.1 Sinocyclocheilus anshuiensis
GTGAGAGAGAGAGAGAGAGGGTCACATCACAGTGGAGTCAGCTGTCTTAACCGTGGCTTGTGTACTGCAAACACATGCCAGCTTCATCACTGTGTCTGTCACGCGACTCTGTTCCCCTTTCGGGCTTGAACTGATGGTAAAACTAATGACATTATTTACTGTCTTTACATTTATTTTGAAAGCTGAAGCTCGCGATTATGGTAAGGGGCGTTACATTTCCGACGAGTGCTTGCGGTGTTCGGCCAATCACAATGCACTGGGTCAGCTGGCCAATCAGAGCAGACTGCGCTTGTCGGAAGGAGGGACTTTGTAGAAAACGAAGCGTTTGAGAGAGGCAGGGCATAGAGGACCTACAATAATGTACAGTATTTGAAAAATAATGTGTTTTTTGAACATTAAAGCATGTCAACATATTCTGTTACACCAAATACACAAAATAATGATCTTTAAAAAAGCATCATATGACCCCTTTAACAATATTCAGGTTGCCTCATGAAAGAATGGATATTAAACTGGTTCACTTTATTTGAATACTTCTGGCTCAAGCTCCACTTGTAAGCGTGGTTCTTTCCCTGATTTATTCTTTTGAATCTGGGCATGTTAACATCAGATGTGTCTGTAATCTCCATCCTTAATCAGTGTGGCCTCCTGGGCTTTAAAGAAGCGCCAAAGCAGTTGAAATGTCACTGTTGGTAAATCATGAAGGATTGTGAGAGCTCTGTCCAAGTTTTAATGTTGCCTCTGTGGAAAACCAAGAACATTTTATGATTTGAAATATGCTGCGTTTGTTTTTGCAAGTGTTAACGCTTCTGGCATATCTGCAAATGGGGAGAAGAGCAACAGAATCTGACTGTTGAATAGAAGTACACACCCTTGCTCCGCTGCTACAGCCACATGATATCATGTGCTTTCCTGTGGTTGCATCAAGATGTCAGTCTTTTACATCCTCCCACGGTCCACCGGAATGTCCACATTTGTTTTGGATGTCCGTGCAAACGGATGGGCATCAAATGCTCCACATTTTCGCCGAGTGAGCAGGAGCAAAGCATTTCCCAAACAAGAGAGGATCTTCCTGAGCAGGTGATGAAGTGGTTCCTTTGGGGAGGTCACTGCTTGCGTGGTGCTCAGATGGTGTGCGTCCTGAGCCGTGAACCTCCCACTCTCACCCCACCTGTTCTACTGCAGCATTCCCTCTCTGGCCACTTAGACGGCGTATGCAAACTATTTGAGTCTGAAGCATGCCTTTGCGAACATCTGTTGTTTCAGCCTAACTCGCTCTCTTTAAATTCCTCAGCCTTTTTTTTTTTAGGTGAAGCACGGGTATATATTACAGATTTATGCAAAACTCTCACTGTTTTAATTTGTGGTAGTGTTGACACTCAGTCTCTGAGGACTGATCAGTCTTGCACATGAAACTGAAGATGTTTATGCATAAAGCTTCTCAGTACAAGCTGGAAAATTCTTTCTGTTTTATAATGGAATTTATGTGAATATTCTGATTACATAAGAATATTTGGTCACACATCATTTAAGGTCCAGTTCTCGCTATTAACAAACCATTAACTATGACTTTTGCCTCAATAAACTCCTAATTTGCTGATTATTATTCGTTAGTAAGGTAGTTGTTAACTTTAGATATTGGGTATATAGGGATGTAGAATATGGTAATGCAGAAGATTGACATCCCGTGGTAACTAGGATTTACACAAGCTTCAGTCTGGATCCAGAACACCTGAGAAGAGATGATGCCAACCCCTCAGAGGACCTCAGATGATGCCAACCCTGAAACAACATACAGAACTACCACATTTTGCTATAAGTTTGATTGCATCATATAATAATTGCTGTTAATAGTGTTCATCGTCTGTTTTATTACGTCTTAAATTGATTTTTCCGTACTGCTGGTTCGTCTGGTCAGAAGAGAACTGGCCCCCCGACTGAGCCTGGTTTCTCCCAAGGTTTTTTCTCCATTCTGTCACCGATGGAGTTTTGGTTCCTTGCCGCTGTCGCCTCTGGCTTGCTTAGTTGGGGACACTTCATTTCCAGCGATACCGTTGACTTGATTGCAAAGATACTATTTAAACTGAGCTGGATGTTGACATCACTGAATTCAATGATGAACTGTCTTTAACTGAAAAATGTGTGTTTACTATTGTCATTTTGCATTATTGACACTATTTTCCTAATTAATGCTGTTCAGTTGCTTTGACACAATCTGTATTGTTAAAAGCGCTATATAAATAAAGGTGACTTGACTTGACTTGACTTGACTTCATGCAGAATATGTGCTTTATAAGTACTAATAAACAACCAATGTGTTAATAATAGGCATGCTAATAAGCAACTAGTTAGCATTGGTCCCTTACTAAAGTGTTAAATATTTTTCTTATGTGAAACACAAAACTCTTTTTGATGCAATTACAATGAATGGGGCCTTGAGAATTAATGCTTCAAAAGGCCATAAAAATACAATAAAAGTATCATAAAAGTGATTCATATGACATATGTTATACTGTAAGTCTTGTCTTCTGAATCCAATGGTTTATGTGTGAAATTGACTGAAGTTTATTCACTTTAAATTCTTGACATCTTGGCCTTTTTATTATTTAGTCTTATATATTATATGAATATATTTAAATTATACTGTTCAAAAGTCTGGGATCAGTAAACTTTTTAAATTAATACCTTTATTCAGCGAGGATGAATTGAATTGATAAAAAGTGACAGTAAACATTTATAATGTTATAAAAGATTTCTATTTCAAATAAATGCTCTTCTTTTTAACTTTCTATTCATCCAAGAACACTGAATAAAATGTTTCCACAAAAAAAAATATCCTCCACTTCCATTTTCAACATTGACTATAGTAAAAAATGTTTCTTGAGCTTCAAATCAGCATATTATAAAGATTTCTGAAGGATCATGTGACACTTAAGACTGAAGAAAATTCAGCTTTGCCTCACAGGAATATATTAAAATGTAAAATATATTAACATATTAAACAGTTATTTCAAATTGTAATAATATTTTACAATATCACTGTTTTCTCTATAATTTTGATCAAATAAGTGCAGCTTCAGTGAGCGTAAGAGAAAAAATTGAGTGGTAGTGTGGGTATATATAGCCATATAGGTTATGATGACAAAATTTTCATTTTTGGCTGAATAATCCCTTATAATCAGCAAACAAAGGAAGTTGCAACAGTTGTAGAAAGTCGATCCAGCCCTGAAAGTAGCTTTCCCTGGTTCACCTCTCACCTTTAGTGTCTGTCCAAACACTGGCTCACCTGTTGTCTGTTGTCTCAGACGACACACATTATCAGTGACCCTCGTGCCTGGCTGTTCTGCATTACCTCTGAGGATCTGGCATGAGGATGCGCATTAATCTGGCATCAAAGTACAGTTCCTGAAAACAGATCCAAAAGACTTCCTCAAACAGGCGAGTCGGTTTAAACACAGTATAAATCATACTGAGAGTAGACCCTCTCTCGTTTACATTAGAGACCCTTTGGAGATTCAGAAGCCCAGAAGACTTTCACAGTATTATTCATGTTAATTGATATCCTCAGATAAATAGGTTTTCTGCTGCATTTTAGTGTTGCTGAAAACCTCAACGTCTGTGTGTTTGGTTGTTTTCCAAATGAAAGGCTTGCATAAGCAGCTATATACAGTATTTGCAGGACTGTGTTCATGGATTGATTGGGTTTGTGGTCATGATTTAAAACTCTCTGTGCTAGTTCATCATTGGTACTGAAGCAAAGCGAAGGTGCTGGAGAGAGAAGGCATATTTTATGGTGTTGCTATAGAGCCAGAAGTGAATGTGGCTTGTATTTGCACATTTGCAAATGAAAAGAGAGAAGTGGTCATGAAGGAACATACCTTTTTGCAGACTCTACTACTTGTATAGCAGCATATAAGCTGTTTTTCAAATTCTATTCAAATCTAAGTATGAAAATTCATTTGATTTAAAGAGAAACATTTGTAAAATGTAAAAAAAAAAAAAAACATTGGGTTCAAGATTTAAAAAAAAAAAAGACTAAATGCAATTTATACATTAAGACATTAAGATGACTGAGCACATTTTACTTGTTGTTTTCTAGAATTCCTTATATAGTAAATATGTGATGACAAGAAAGCAATCCACAATTACTGATACAAACTAACATTATGCCTCAGCCAATAGTCATATTGATTTCATTTTTAAATGCAATCTATTTTATAACAGATGCATGTGGCAGAGGTAAAGATTTTTATAACAGCAGCAACAACTTCAGCTCCAACTGTTCCGAGCAGCAAGTAGCACTACACAACATGGCTTTTGTACAAGAGTGCAAACAAAGGCAATTAACAAGAGATGCTATGGGGGGCCAGCGCTGTACAATAGACAATGAGAGTTCAGGGGTTTTTGCTTGGCTTGGTGTTTTAGCACTGATTGTATCTTGAAGAGAGGAGTGAATGCTGCTACCGGGTCTATTATGCAGTTTATAGGCTTCCTGCTGCTGGTTTAGCCACTGCTCAGTGAGAGCGTGATTCTATGGAGACTGAGATATTGTCTTGTTTACTCCATTGTTTTTATTTTATTTGGTTTTTTGTTTTATTTATTATTTGGGTATATATGTTTTAATATGTTATATAACTTTTTAGTTAGATTATTGTGAGTAAAAGTTATAATTACATGATTAGCATGCTACATTTCCAAAAATAAAAAATCCTATCCCAGCATTTTGGACCATAGACAGGGAAGCACCATAGAAGATGGCCAGTCCATTGTAGGTTTTTTTTAATATAATTTTATTTTATTAATATATTTACATGTACAACATTGTTTTAAAAATCTAAAATTCTCAACAGAACTTAAGGGGTTAAAATTATTTTCTGTTATATTTTATCAAATATGTTTTTTATAATTTCTTAAAATAACCTTTTCAAAATTACCAAGATGTACTCAAATAACTTTTACATTTTTTCACATTTGTGACACGTAACAATACAAAGAGTCATCCCCAGGGTGCTGTTTTCACCTACCCCATTGCATTCTGGGGAATTTCTTTTGAACAGGAAGTGAGGAGGATTATGTGCATATCCCTGCTAAATCGACAAGTCTCCAGCGACTGTGGGGTGGCATTATTCAGCTGTCAGCCAATCCGTACCTCACTGCTACACAATTCACATGCTCAACAATAGATGCTGTTTCCAGCACTGGGAACTTTTAGGGCTCGAACAGCTGAGAGAATATACGAGTTAATGTCCATTAGATTTTAGCTCACTCTCGATTTTATTAAGCCTGCTCAGGGATTTAGCCCAATTCGCCTATGTATTTGTCACAGCCCATTATTTAGAGAAACACGCAGGCTGGAGTATGGCTGCAATGATGCTTGTATGTATTGCTCTAATCCATCATCGTAAAGACGTCATCAGAAATCTAAATCAACAAGTCTCCAGCGACTGTGGGGTGGCATTATTCAGCTGTCAGCCAATCTGCACCTCGCTGCTTTGCTACACAATTCACATGCTCAACAATAGATGTTGTTTCCAGCACTGGGCCCTTTTAGGACAGCTGAGAGAATATACGAGTTAATGTCCTTTAGACTTCAGCTCACTCTCGATTTTATTAAGCCTGCTCAGGGATTTAGCCCAATTCGCCTATGTATTTGTCACAGCCCATTATTTAGAGAAACACGCAGGCTGGAGTATGGCTGCAATGATGCTTGTATGTATTGCTCTAATCCATCATCGTAAAGACGTCATCAGAAATCCAGACACGTCACCATCTCATATTGTTTAATGTCACAAGTTAGAGAAGACAAGCTTTTTCTTTATGTTTCAAAGCGCACGCTTGTACTGCCACCGCTCTTGAAGAAGGCTCTGGCAGAAATTACAGTCCTAATTAGGATTAAGGAAGAGGTCAGTGTGCTTGTACTAGAATGTGAGGCATTTGCAGTGAGCGGGGATGACGCCATCTGTGCTGAAAGCAGTGAGCGGCTAATTCTGGAGCGGAGTGCAAGTGCGACACGATTTACAGATTTCGGCTGGAGCCTCACGGCGAATATGGGATCCTCCGATCAGCTGATTTGGTGAGCTAAATTAGGGCCTTTTATCGCTGACGGAGGAGATAAGCATAGTCTAAATAATGTGTGCATGTATGCAAATGCATTTCATATCTCTCATTATCAGTTTCTGTGGAAAGCAGTTGTTGAAATGGCATCTGAGAGCCACGAGGGTTAAAAATAAGCCTCTAGTAGATCTTATCGGGGGACGGTCAGTGCTCCTGCCCACAAATGGGACGGGAGGAGATGCCCAGCTCTGACTTACCTGCAAATGCAACCAATTAGTATGCCGCACAGTCTCTGCCTGCTGTTGACAGCTGCTATAAATAGCAAAGGCTTCTCCAGCGGTAACCTGTGCTCACCCCTGTGGAAAATAACTGATGGTCTTGCTTCGTACAACTGCCCTCTGAATAATCACTCACCTGTGTTGGGTGACGTTCAGTGATGGTGGTTAATTGAGGCTGCATTTTAACCCTCATGTTCTGTGCGGGGGTCTCTGAGACCCCAGGGCCATTTTAATAGCTTGAAAAGCACTCACAGATCAAGTTGATACATCAAGGCTTTTCCTATGCATACTTATTATAAACAAAATAAAAAATACATGTTAAAAAGTATATTGAATTACTGATGTTTGGGGTCTCAGGGACTTTAAATTTGTACACATTTTGTACACACTTTAGATTTATTTTATTTTGTTTTGTTTTTTATTTTATTTTTCATTATTTATTTATTATTTTATTTTATTTTCCTTTATAAGGTTGAAGTGATGCTGAAGCATCTCAGACCGAAGGCAGAGAAACATCATGGAAAGGTGGCCAGTCCATACATAGTACTTTTTATTTTAAAATGTTATTTTTTATTTGATTATTGTTTTATTTTATTTTATAAATGCGAGTATTTTTATATAATGTTTTGACTTGAACTGTTTTAAATGTTTTAACAGAACTTAATTTTTTAATAGGCCTATATATTTGATCAAATATTTGTATTAAAAAAATTGTGAAATTGTCCCCCTCAAAAGTGATCCGCCTTTGTACTGTTGCTATCAGGAATGCTTTTGTTCTGCCATCAGGCCGTGTCCCGATTAATTTAGTATTCATTCACTCCAACTGCCTGAAACTGTGTCACAAAACAAAGGTTTCGATTGGTGTTCATGTGGACTTCAACCATGTGATGTGTGACACTAAACAAGGGGTCTATTTTTATTGGAAAAAAAGAGTTAATATAATCAAGCCCAGTTATTTCATGTGACTGGAATGTGAGGTGGAAAGTATTCCTAATATGACATAACTGTGAAATTAATTTCCCTGTACTGCTTTTTGATGCCAAAATATAGTATTTCCAAATGCAATCAACTGAAGCCATACTCAGTTATTTTGATCTTCCATCACTAAATCATACCCGACTGTCAAAATCTCACCTCATTTGAAGCTTGTTGCCATGCAGAAGGGGCATAATGGGATACAGGACAGAGATGTGGAATGGGAGATACGCACACCGGTCCTGTGAACTCCAGTCGGCTGGAGGACAAAAGGAAAGGGGGCCTCCTGCAGTAACTAATGCTGACGCAAAGTGACATGTACTCAGGCATTCTGTGACACCGCTGCCCCTCTCTCGCTGGCTCAACTCAAGCTTAGTCTTTGACCTGGCTAGATCAGAGGGGAGCTCGGCTGGAGTCTAGCCCTCAAATACCTCCAAGAGACCCATAGCATCCACACGTGAATGCAAAAATTACAAATGCAAAGAGCAGAGCCTCTGGCGAAAAGTGAACTGTCACAGACCACCAAATTTAGAAGTAATGCAAATGAATCCTGTTGCACATGATAGTGCAACCTAGTCTAGTCTACCTAGATTTACCTCATCTAAACAAATAAACTGCTTCAGGATAGCTTCCATCCATATTTAATTTGTTTAAAAAAAAATCTTAATTTTTTTCAGTTCTTTAAATTGTTTAATTTGGATCATTTTTATATATTTGTATATGTATTTATATGTCGTTTTAGAAATCTATATCTATCTATCTATCGATCTATCTATATATCTATCTATCTATCAGCAATTATATGGCTAATTTGGACACTCAATAAAGTAAAGGAATAAAATATTACAGTATATTTATATATAATCTATATATTGCAAAAATTAGTATTTACATTCTTTTTTTCATATTTTTAAATATTTAGTTTAGCTTATTTTTGGGATATATCACATATATAGGATCTGTATGTTGACAGACGTCTTAAGCTGCTGCATGCCATTTTCTGAGCGTCCCACCACGGCTGGTGTGTTTCTAAGACACTGTCAAGTTAAAAATAGTCAAACTTTTAAAAAGGTGTCTCAATTCCCATGCTTCCTGTTTCGTTCCTTTCGTTCTTCGTCTACTTGTTTTTGAAAACAGGAACACTCCTTATGTAAAGGCTCTATAAGAAATATAATTATAAAAAGTAAAAAAAAAGTAATTTTAAAAAGGTTGCACATCTTCACAAAGACAATGATCATTCCTCCTAATGTAGACCACAGTGTTTTCGTCAGAGGTGCAGTTCAAGAGGAATGCCTGCTTGTTCTACACTTGCACTTTGAAGTGACGCCTAGTGACATTTGCTCAGCAGCTGAAGGAATATCAGAGGTATTTTTGTTGTGGAGATTGCCTTATCTTTGCTGAATGCTACTATTTTTAGTCTTGGTGGAACAAGAAACAAACCCATTTCTTCCTTGATAGAAAACTAGCAGTTCACAACAGAGTAATGGGACTTTGGGAATATGTTGCGTAACAGAATCATTTTTCTCAATTGAATAGAAACCAGAGAATACAGATGGATCCAACATGAAGGTTACATAGAAATGAACAAGATGTACAGCCGATATAATGACTGTGTCTAGTTCCCTGAGGTACCTTCCTCTCAGCTTTCATTATTAGATGTCTTCACTTGAGATTAGATGAAACTGATGAGTCTGAGGGCAGAGCAAGAGGTCATTACTGTAATTTCTCCAGCAATTTTTTCAGTTCTTTAAATTGTTTAATTTGGATCATTTTTATATATTTGTATATGTATTTATATGTCGTTTTAGAAATCTATATCTATCTATCTATCGATCTATCTATATATCTATCTATCTATCTATCTGTCTATCTATCTATCTATCATCTATCTATCTATCTGTCTATCTGTCATCTATCTATCTATCTATCTATCAATTTTTTTCAGTTCTTTAAATTGTTTAATTTGGATCATTTTTATATATTTGTATATGTATTTATATGTCATTTTAGAAATCTATATCTATCTATCTATCGATCTATCTATATATCTATCTATCTGTCTATCTATCTCTCTGTCTGTCTGTCTATGTAGTTTTACATAGAAATGAACAAGATGTACAGCCGATATAATGACTGTGTCTAGTTCCCTGAGGTACCTTCCTCTCAGCTTTCATTATTAGATGTCTTCACTTGAGATTAAATGAAACTGATGAGTCTGAGGGCAGAGCAAGAGGTCATTACTGTAATTTCTCCAGCAACTTGGGAGTTTTTTAGACTGTAAGCGACTTAATATTCAACTTAAGACCTTTAAAAATTAAGAATTTCTCTTTAATCTTATGTACTTATGCAAAAGAGTCTTTGTTGAGCCTTTCTGACTTGTAACACCCATGCAAATCAAACCAAAG
>NW_015542424.1:785862-788353 GCF_001515605.1 Sinocyclocheilus anshuiensis
ATATTACAGTATATTTATATATAATCTATATATTGCAAAAATTAGTATTTACATTCTTTTTTTCATATTTTTAAATATTTAGTTTAGCTTATTTTTGGGATATATCACATATATAGGATCTGTATGTTGACAGACGTCTTAAGCTGCTGCATGCCATTTTCTGAGCGTCCCACCACGGGTGGTGTGTTTCTAAGACACTGTCAAGTTAAAAATAGTCAAACTTTTAAAAAGGTGTCTCAATTCCCATGCTTCCTGTTTCGTTCCTTTCGTTCTTCGTCTACTTGTTTTTGAAAACAGGAACACTCCTTATGTAAAGGCTCTATAAGAAATATAATTATAAAAAGTAAAAAAAAAGTAATTTTAAAAAGGTTGCACATCTTCACAAAGACAATGATCATTCCTCCTAATGTAGACCACAGTGTTTTCGTCAGAGGTGCAGTTCAAGAGGAATGCCTGCTTGTTCTACACTTGCACTTTGAAGTGACGCCTAGTGACATTTGCTCAGCAGCTGAAGGAATATCAGAGGTATTTTTGTTGTGGAGATTGCCTTATCTTTGCTGAATGCTACTATTTTTAGTCTTGGTGGAACAAGAAACAAACCCATTTCTTCCTTGATAGAAAACTAGCAGTTCACAACAGAGTAATGGGACTTTGGGAATATGTTGCGTAACAGAATCATTTTTCTCAATTGAATAGAAACCAGAGAATACAGATGGATCCAACATGAAGGTTACATAGAAATGAACAAGATGTACAGCCGATATAATGACTGTGTCTAGTTCCCTGAGGTACCTTCCTCTCAGCTTTCATTATTAGATGTCTTCACTTGAGATTAGATGAAACTGATGAGTCTGAGGGCAGAGCAAGAGGTCATTACTGTAATTTCTCCAGCAACTTGGGAGTTTTTAGACTGTAAGCGACTTAATATTCAACTTAAGACCTTTAAAAATTAAGAATTTCTCTTTAATCTTATGTACTTATGCAAAAGAGTCTTTGTTGAGCCTTTCTGACTTGTAACACCCATGCAAATCAAACCATAGCAGACCTAAATGTGTAAATAAAGAGATAAAAATGTAGACCGTTGAGGTAATTCATTTGGGCAGCATCAGGAGAGTAAGAGCCGTCCACAGCTGTAAAAACACCACCATTACTGACTCAAAGCTTAAACCTCTACACTTTTGTTGATGCCGGTGTTTTCATGAGTTCTGAGAGGTCAGCTAAGCTACTTTCCCTAGAGCAGGTGGGATGTCCTACGCAGGAGATTATTTGTAGAGGGGGTTACTGCCATGTCAAGTATTGAGGTGACTGGCTTCACAAGTAGCCTTATCTCAACTGAAATTCATCTTCACATGGGATTTTCCTCTTGTAAATTTATGTTTATTAAAGAATATTGGAATACAGTGGGCATTAATATTTTTGCATGTAGTAAAGTGACTTTCCTCTCCTCTCCTCTCCTCCCCTCTCCTCTCTCTTTGATTAACAAACTTATTTGTTCATTTATTTGTTTGTTTGAAAATTATTTTTATTTTGAGATTAATAATCCAGAACTATTTTTCATATTTTTATTGACAGCAAGTGATTTAATATTAATATATTAATGGGATTTTGCATTTAAAATAAATGTATGTGTATATTGTATATTAATATGTATATATATATAGGTTATCTCTCTCTCTCTCTCTCTCTCTCTCTATATATATATATATATATATATATATATATGAAGAGTTCATTTGCAAAAACCGATAAACGGCACTTTAAAAAAAAAAGAGCTGATTGCCGTGCATTATTCTCCACATATAGCGCGATCTGAACCCTAAACACGTTTTGTCAAAAAAGCTGGTTTTGTCCACTTTCAAGGCATCGCGAATTCACATTTTACTTTTTTTTTTAACTCTGAAACCTGAAATATTACTTTCCCTAGAGCAGGTGGGATGTCCTACGCAGGAGATTATTTGTAGAGGGGGTTACTGCCATGTCAAGTATTGAGGTGACTGGCTTCACAAGTAGCCTTATCTCAACTGAAATTCATCTTCACATGGGATTTTCCTCTTGTAAATTTATGTTTATTAAAGAATATTGGAATACAGTGGGCATTAATATTTTTGCATGTAGTAAAGTGACTTTCCTCTCCTCTCCTCTCCTCCCCTCTCCTCTCTCTTTGATTAACAAACTTATTTGTTCATTTATTTGTTTGTTTGAAAATTATTTTTATTTTGAGATTAATAATCCAGAACTATTTTTCATATTTTTATTGACAGCAAGTGATTTAATTTTTATTTTGAGATTAATAATCCAGAACTATTTTTCATATTTTTATTGACAGCAAGGGATTTAATATTAATATATTAATGGGATTTTGCATTTAAAATAAATGTATGTGTATATTGTATATTAATATGTATATATATATAGGTTATCTCTCTCTCTCTCTCTCTCTCTCTCTATATATATATATATATATATATATATATATGAAGAGTTCATTTGC
>NW_015542424.1:788488-815367 GCF_001515605.1 Sinocyclocheilus anshuiensis
ATATCTTCTTCAGGGCGAAAAAGGAAAATAAAAGCTGAAACGTTTTCACGGAACCTTGCAAAAGCAGCGTGTTACAGTGGTGAGGGAAAAGCTCTGTGTATTGCGTGTAATCACATCCATACAGTTTATGATCACAACAACGACGTTTGTCAGGCATCTACATTGTCATCTGAGGAGATTACAAAGATCAAACGAGCGTTTTTTTAAACTCTAAAACATGAAATGTGGAGTTATCTGCTTTTGCAAAAAAAACGACTGTTAGAAATATCTGCTTTTGCTATAAAACAAGCTTTTAATATGGAAAAAAAAACCATACTTTCAATTAACTTGAAACCTGTATTTGTTTAAGTTATTATTACTTAATCAAAACAACCCAACTGCCGTTTGTTTGATATTACTTGGAATGCGCAATAAAAAAACGTGATTTTTTTTTTTAAATTATAAAAATGGAGTTATCGGTTTTTGCAAATTAATTCTTCATATATATATATATATATAGCTTTGGGGGAAAAAATCCAAGATGGCAGATGAAATGTTGATTATAAATATAATTCAAACCATTTTACCCAGAATTTGTGTGAATATGGAGTTGCTGCCTATGTAAAGTGTTGCACATCAGTCACTGTGAGGCTCTTTGTCCATTAAGATGCTCCCTTAGAAGCCAGCTGCCTATGTAGGCGGTAGGTAGCCCATTAGAATTCAGAACAGAGCCTTAATTCCTCCTGTCAGCGTCAAACAAAAACAAATGCCAAAATGCCCATGAGACAAAATGTGAATTTAAAACATTTTGTCTCCTTTGTTATTTCTCAATGGTTTAGAAATCCAACACTCAAGTTTATACCATGCATCCACACAAGTGTTCGTACAGGCTCGGAGGGTGTAGTGTAAGAAACACACTGCTCAGCGAAGTCACACTGGGAATATTGCTGTACAGTTATCCATGTGTCAGTGGAGGAGGATTTGCGACCTCTTGCACATCATGAATTGTTCAGGGCTACAAACATACAGATCATTTTAAAGCTGCGGGGGCAGAGCCCGGGTTCGGCTCTCCATGTGATATCGCTCCTCCAGCTTTACAATCTATTCCAGTTGGATACCATCAACATCCAATCAAATCCCAGTGAAGTAGACCCGGGATGTGTAATGAATGGCTCTGTGGGCATCTCTTTCTCAGCCAGTGAACAGCCTCCCCTCCTCCCCCCAGCAAAATGAATCAATGCTGCAGTTTAAAAATAACAAGGAATATTATCCACTTCATGCATTGCTGAGTGAACCGCATGTGTTGAATGCTCTCTGACAGGCTGCATCGGAGCAGAATGTGTTTCGGCGTTTCTGCACACTGGTCGCAGATCACGATGCAGGGTGTGGTGGGGTTTAAACGCTGTGCTGGGGAGGCTGTCCAAACAGCCCCATGATTCTGGCCGTATAACTCATTTCTCTGTGGTGTAATGTTTCTCCATGGCCGTCATGCTGAGTTAGGTGTCGATGCCAGGATTAGAAAATGGCCTCCTCGAATAGGGCGACCCCTTTGTTGACCTTTTTCACCATCGTGCCGTTTTTGAGTTTAATTCCAAGGTGGTCCATTTGTGCGGTTTTGAAGAAGTATTCCAGGCATGATGTTGATTACTTCAAAATATTAATTTGGACTTGTCCCTCCGTTTCTTTAAAAAAAAAAAAAAGTGGGAATGATTTAAGAGCAGAAATGTGAAGCTTATCATTTTTTTTTCTTTCAGTAAGATTTAGTTTTTTTAATAAAAAATAATATTTCTATTTATCAAGGATGCATTAAATTTTATCAAAAGTGACTGTAAGGACATTTATAATGTTACAAAAGATTTCAAAATCAGCATATTAGAATGATTTGTAAAGGATCATGTGACACTGAAGACTGGAGTAAAGGCTGCTCAAAATTCAGCTTTTCCATCACAGAAATAAATTATATTTGAGATATATTAAAATAGAAAAAATTTATTTTAAATTGTAATCATATTTCACAATATTACTGTTTTTATTTCTTTATGTATTTATGTATTTATTTATTTATTTTTCGATCACATAAATACAGCAGTGGTGAGCATGATAAGACACTTATTTCAAAACATATTACTAACCCCAAACATTTGAATGGTGTGTGTGTATTTATTTATTTTTAATAAATATAACTTGATATAACTTATATATAAGCTTTTTTTTTCACAATCACATCATGTTAAAATGCATATTGTTTACGTCTTGTGGCTGTATTGAAACAGTATTTTAGTGTTTACAGCCCAATTCACTTCCAATATAAGTACCTCACTGTTAGCCGGACCCTTTTTTTAAAAATAAAGAAGCGGGATAAGTGGAAATTAAATTTTGTGATAATCAACATTGTGCCACAAATACTATCCATCGAGCTTTAACAGCATGCAGATGCATTATGTAGATATGGAAATTAGGCTAAGTCAGGAAGCTCTCTCTCTCTCTCTCTCTCTATTATAATATTCAGTTCTGTAATGCCTAGGATTTTACCGGGGCATTACACTAAGATTACTGAAGAGAACCAACAGTTATGCCAAGGAAGAAGTGGAAGATTAAAGCTTGGCTAGGATTGTCACATCTCATCCAGCTGTGCTCTCCAAACAGGAAGAGAGAGGTCAGGATATGTAGGTCATAGAGCACCTGCCTTGTTTGAGGGCTCAATTATTCCTCAAATGGCATCAGACCACAGAGACTTTACCCGACAGGACAGACCTTACATCACTGGGTGAGGTGTACGGAGGCGAACATTACTGACACTAGCTATGGTTTTGGTAGTGCTGAGCACCAGCCTCCTATTTGATGATATGATAGGACAGGATGTGGCAGGCAGAAAAAGGAGACGGGAGACATCGTCACCACTTCCTGCCCGTCTAGAGTGGCCTTTGTGTCCTCCATATGGCTAGATATGATTGTAAAAGAGGATGTAAGCATGTGTGGATGTGTTTGTGTGTGAGGTGTGTATGTATTGTTTTTGTTGTTGTTGTTGTTTTTGGGGGGGCACATCCTGCATCCTTTCCCATTACATCGTTGCACTGATCTGCACCTCTTCTTACAAGTTCTAAATTAAATACTAATATTTAGTCATGCCTAATTGATCTATCTGACTAAAGGAAATTGTGAAGACAATTTTTCATATTTTAAAGTATGACATCCATCTCATACTGTTTTATACACAATAAACAGCATTGTTTTAGCTCTTCAGTCTATGCAAAATCTAGTCAGGAAAATGTTGTTTGTGCATGCTGATTTCATCAGAGTAAACCGGTGTTGTTATTATCTAAAACTAAAACAATTATTCTATGGTAATTGAAATGAGAATATAAATGTTAGCTGAAAAACTTAAACTTATAAAAAATGTAATGAAAAGTAGAAATGTTGCTACTTTTGTAGTTTGAAGTTGAAGTACTAAAATTATTCAAACTAAAACTGAAAGAAAAATAAATGTGAGCTAAATAGAAATAATTACAAAAAAAAACTAATAAAAAGATCAAAAGCATATAAAGAAATTACTGAAATTAAAATGAAAATATAATAATTCAAAATATGAATCAATTCCTTAATAGTATATAAATAATACTAAAATAACACTGAATCCTACTAGGGTGTGTGTGCACAGTGTGAGTAGTAATATCCTGATTCCCAATCAAATGCGAATTATGAATTGATTATTTTAAATTATTTGGTCAAAAAGACTCATGAAACAGCCTCAAACTTACTCACTCAGTAAATCATCCCGAGCCATTACTAAGTTCAACTGAGTAATTTTTCATTTGTGTCTGGTTTGAAATGAACTGAGAATTGTTACTGTGATGTAAACTTTTGATTTGTGAGAATTACATCGGTCTGTTTACTCTTTGGTTGTTCCTGTGTCAATGTACATAAAAATGCATATTCACAACGCAGTTATGTTGTGTAAATTAATAATGGTATTCAGGAACAAAAAGAAAAAGTCTGGATATTTCTGACAGTGATCTTCGTAATACTGTCTTTCTCACTTTTTTACCGCAACACACTGATGTGGTTTCTCAGTCAGATTTGCTGCTGCTTCTGTTGTATTGCTAGCCTTGTTCTGTGTTAGATGGATGAATTCTCAAGAGCCTTGGCCCAAAATACAATCATCAAAGATTCATAAAAATTATCCCTAGCAATCAGATGGCCATTAAAATTTCAGTGCCCTGAATATATGCTCTTTCATAAAAAAACAATGTTTTTGATATTTATATGGAAGATTATGACACAAAATTACCTTATTCCAGTAGCTGATTATGAATTGGGTTCAAGTGCTTATCCATGGTAGCGCTAATATTGCTTTTAACCATCCAGCTTTTCATAGGGAGTTAACCTTTAGCCTTTTAAATTGGTAAAGAAAGTGATAAGGTTTATAGGTCATGTTCTATGCAAATATAACAGTGTTTTTCTTCCTCTGTGAACCTTCATTACTAGATTCATTTAAATTCTTTTAAACATTTTCTTGATGTTGGACAAAAACGATGAGACACAAATCTCTAAAATTAGTATGAACTTCAAAGTTGACCTTTTTGATTTAGCATGTTTATTAGCGGCTACATGAACTTAGCGAGCCCCCTGGCCTTCACTTTAAAGCAGTCAGCTGTTTTTCATAACAGAACGGTGACTGCTTGTCAGTGTACACAATTCTTTGCGGTGGGACGCTTTTACATCAGTGATGTTTGTTGTGAGAGTGAAACTAAAAATGGCTGGTAACATATCCGTTCACGGCTCACAGTAATGTGAAGAATGTGTGCTGTCAGGGTAGAGGGTTTGGCCACTGGGCTCGACTGTTAATTGAGTTTCAGAAATCTTTAGAGAAATACATTGGTACCAATATCACATGTGGTTTAGACCGTAACGATTTGTTAATTCAACATAAAACTGATGTTTGTTTGTGTCTTCTCATTGCAGGCTACATCAGCACCTTGGCAGTCATCCTCAAGACGACGAATGCTAAACCATGGGTCAATGAGTTTGAATGTAAGGCTGAGTAATTTGCTCTCCAGCAGTCGTTAGCTGCTGATTCTAACATTAAACAGGCCATTGGAACTGCTCACGAGCTCTTTCATTTTCTCTCCCTATGCAGCGATCGAGCTGTCCTGCATGATAGAGTCAATCTCCACTACTAATCCCAGAATAGAATGGAAGAAGATTAAGAAGGGAGAGCCCAGTTATGTATATTTTGAAAAAGAAATAGCAGGTAAGCTGTACAACACTCTACTGAACACTGTGCCATACAACACATTGAGTAATGCTTTATAATATGTTTCAAGTTGCTAACATTCAGTTAATGCAAAACTTGACATGAAATTACAGTATATTTCTACAACATTTAATAATGTTGGTTAATGTTATTTTCTACATAAACCAATATTAAAAACGATTTGGGGTTGTAAGATTTTTTTACTGATATATATATATATATATATATATATATACACATATTATACTCTGATGCATTTATTTGATCAAAAGTACTTTATAAACAGTAATGTTGTCAAATTTTATTACAATTTAAAATATCTGTTTTCTATTTTAATATGTTTATTCTTGTGATGGCAAAAGCTGAATTTTCAGCATCATTACTCCAGTCCTCAGTGTCACATGATCCTTCAGATATCATTCTAATATGCTGATTTGTAGCACAGGAAGTATTTTTTAATATGATCAAAGTTGGAAACAGTTGTGCTGTTTAATATTTTTGTGGAAACAATGGGCATTTTTTTCAGAATTCTGTGATGAATAGAAAGAACAGCATTTATTTGAAATATAATTTTTTTGCAACATTCAAAATGTTTTTACTGTCACTTTTGATCAATTTAATACCTCCTTGCTAAATAAAAATATTAATTTTTCTCTAAAAAAAACATTTCAATAAAATATAAATTAACAGTACTATAAATAAATATGATTGGCCAATAAACAATAATATATTTATACATTAACCCAGATTACTGTCTTAAAAAATATGGTAAAACTAAACAATACATTTAAGTTTGTTAACATTTATACTAACAGTTTAACAGTTAATGCAATATTTAACTTGAATGAACAATGTTGAACAATACCTTTAGAATGTTAATTTGTACATAATATATACTAATACATTTTTAACACTTAGGGTTAAAGACTTATAAACAGTGAATTATGTAGTATTTATTATGTTATATATTATTAATGTTATATATTAGTTATTATAAATTAACCTACATTTAATTAATGTTGTATTGTTTATTGTTAGTTCAAGATAGCTTTTGCATTAACTGTTTAACTTTTACTGTTATCAAATTTAAACTTATTATAAAGTGTTAATGCGTTTAGTTTATTCAGCTAATGTTAATAAATTGAAACCTATTGTGTTTTCTCACATTCTATCAATGTTTAATAAGGATTTGGACTTTTGGAGTATAATTTAAAGTCCCACATTTTATGAACACCACTTTGTAGCAGCTTTTCATCCACCTTTTCAACTGTGAATCTGTTAATTTTTTCCAGGTGACTTGGAAAAGAGAGCGAAAATTCGAGAACCTGCGACCTTAGTCATTCTCAATGCAACAAGAGCCGACACTGCTGATTACCGCTGTGAAGTCACTGCCCCAAACGACCAGAAATCCTTTGATGAGGTTTTGATATCACTCACTGTAAGAGGTGAGGGTTCCACTCCAAAAATTCTACATCCATTAACTGCTCAGTCCACGAAGTGTTCACCCTGTCTTGTGCTGTAATGTGTCTTTAGTATACATACTTTTGAGAGGAATTTTGAGAGGAATCCCAACTGCTACGATGTAACATGAGACGGAGCGGCGGGCCACCGCACCCACCCTTGGCGCACATTTGAGGATGCTTGCAGCTCTAACTCTACAGGGCGTGTTCAGGGCTATATGAGGAAACCTCTGAAACTGCATCCGAGTTTAATCAGGGGTCTAAAAGGGGAAAGAGCAGCATGTTCAGTTGGCCAGGATGCTTGCAGTTGGAGTCACTAAGGTGCATGTGTGTGAGGATGCTTTCTCTTCTCTGAGATGATCTCTTGTGTGCCATGCAGTGAAGCCCGTCGTGCCCAGATGCTCCGTACCCAAGTCCGTCCCGGTAGGCAAACCTGCAGAGCTGCATTGCTTGGAGGATGAGGGCTACCCAAAGTCCCAGTACCAGTGGTTCCGCAACAAGGAGGAAATCCCAGAGGATCCCAAGAGCAGCCCAAAGTTCTTCAACTCCACCTACACCCTGAGCGGAGAAACGGGCACTGTGGTGAGTTGGGAAAAAGAGGCGATGGGGTAGGCGTAGGGATATTTTTGGGGAGCCAGTTGATGTGCGATGGGCTCAGCCATGAAGGGAATCTGCTGCCCTCATTTGCACATTCCAGAGTGCCATTCTCCGCCATTTGTACTCCGTGCCCTCGTCAACCTTCACACCACTTTTTAAAGTCTGACCTGCGCTTGCAGTACAGCCTCTTCCCCCTGAGGAGACAACCTCTGAAGAGTTTACTGTGTGTCTTTTAAGATCTGGCAAGAGCCTCGTTCAACACTTCGGTCTTGCTTTTATAACACACGCATACACAAAGATGCTTCTAGGTTCCATTTGTTTGATGAGAAAATCCTTTAAATTTAGTTAATATTTCATCATGTAATTTTAATCAGTTTTGGCATCTAATTTTAGGTGACTAAAAACATTTTAGTTGATGCAGAAGTTCAAAAATAAACCAAATATTTAAACATTTAGTATATTAATTTTCAAAAAGTGGTCACACTTTAGTTTAAGGTCCAATTCTCACTATTAGCAAACAATTAACTATGACTTTTGCCTCAATAAACTTCTAATTTGCTGATTTTTAATCGTTAGTAAGGTAGTTGTTAAGTTTAGGTATTAGGGATGTAGTATATGATCATGTAGAATATGTGCTTTATAAGTACTAATAAACATCCAATATGTTATTAATAGGTATGCTACTAAGCAACTAGTTAATAGTGAGAATTGGTCTCTATACTAAAATGTTACCAAAAAAGTTTAGTCCACAGAAACATTGTTAGTTCCTTGTTAATATCTTGCAGTGTTTTTTCTTGTCATATTTTAGCCATAATTGAATGATTTTAATTCATTTAAAAATGCACAAAATGTTTAAAATGAATATTTTGAAAAGAAAGTTAAAGAGAAATGTAATTATTATTTGTTACAATTTCGATTAGTTACAATTATTATTTGAAAAACTATTATAACATTCTCATTTTTTAATCCATTTAATGCATCCTTGCTAAATAAATATATATCTATATTTTTTTTTAATCATACTGAGCCCAAACATTATGCAAAATGAGCTGTCAACTTAAACCACTGTAATTTATGATCTTCAGAAATTCAGTGCGGTCAGGAAGGAGGATGCTGGAGAATATTACTGCAGAGCCAGGAATGAGGCTGGGTTCTCCGAATGTGGACCGCAGATGATGGAAGTTTGTGCGTATTTTGATCGCCTTTTCACATGTGATAAGGACACCCTGCAAAGCCACGATCTCACGCTTGGCCTTTTTCTGTAGATGACATCAACATTGCTGGAATCATCCTGGGCGTAGTGGTTGTGGTGACGGTCCTTCTGTGTATAACAGTGGGCATCTTCTGTGCCTATAAACGAGGCTACTTCACCAGCCAGAAGCAGACGGGAAACAAGTAAGCACACGACTTCCGTCTGAGTCACACTCTGTCCCAGAGCAGGTTTGACTCACCGTTTTATGGCTTTTTTCCATTTAATCACCCAAGGAGCTCCTGAATATTTCCAGCTCAGTCCTAACATCACATGTAGTCTGTTCAGATCTTTGAAATACATAGTAGTGACTGTTGGCTTAAAATGTTTTGCAGATGTAAACTGACAGGTTATATGTTTTCTCTCCAGTTACAAAGCTCCAGCAAAAGGAGATGGAGTGGACTATGTCAGAACAGAGGATGAGGTATGGGAAAATAAAGAGATGTTATTTTGTATTAAGGCTTCCAAGAGCTTAAGAAATCTCCTGGAAAGTCTAGCAGTTTAAAACAGGGAATCAGTTAAACCTCCTTCACTCAATCTTCTCTCTTTCAGGGGGATTTCCGACACAAATCCTCGTTTGTCATCTGAGAGGAGGAAGACGGGTGATGGAAGAGATGTGGAATTACGTTGAAAGTTATTGGCGCTATTATACCTCGCAGACACGAATCCCCAAAAGAGGACATCGACGTCGGAGCTGCCATTGTACGTGCCTCGCTTTACGGCACGTCTGCAACAACACAATTTGTATTTGCCAAAGGTGACAAATAATCATGTCTGATCACTGTTTAAAGACACTAGATGTTACTTGTTTGTTTAATTCAACTTTTACAGCCCCTTTTTACTCAAATTTCACCTATTGTAAAATTTCAGTAGAACCAGACATACAGCAAGAAAACGTTTTCCTCGAATCTTCTGTCTTTTTAAAACATTTATTTTGTACTAGGTAAATTTGTCAGACTATTTTTGATGGAATATATTTTAAAATGCCTACAGAAAAAAAAAAGGTTTACTTTTTTAAATATTTGTAAAATACTAACCTGGAAGCCAGTACTTTTTTTGTCAATTTGGTTGTGAAAGAAACCATTCCCACCAACTTCCCATCCTCTGTTTTAGTCATTCAACAAACAAATAGTGTACAAGACCACTCCATGTATGGATGTTTTGTTTTCCATTCAGATTTCAAATCCTTTCAATGGTATATCCAGCGACACCGGCTTCAATCATAGGTCTTATGTACTTACTATACTGCTGGGATTTCATGTTAATAGTGAAAGGACGTTCCATGTTCATGTTTGTAGATAGTCTTAGACAGTGAGTATCTTCAGAAAAACACCAGCGAAAAAGCTGGAGAATATTTTGAAAGACCAGTGCTGCGTATCCTTGATTTTAAGTGTCCTTCTATGCTAGCTGTTTATCTTGTATATAGTGAATATACTGTCTAGGTTGTTTATTTTGTATTATTATTTTTTTCTTCTCTTTATCTCGCTCTACATCTTTTCTGTTTTTCTTATTTGAGCGAGAAACACTCTCCATGTTACTTTTTAACATAACAGGGTTTGTTTGTTGGCTAACTGTACTGGTTGTATATAGATCCACTGTGAGCTACACTGTGCATAAGAAGTTTCTGGTTTAACCAAACGTTGAATGAGGCAAATATGACACTCTTTCCATTGAAAACCGAGTTGGTCATGGTAGAGAGGGGATCTGCCTTATTAAATACATTTAAAAAACAATCTGGAACAATGTACACTTACATTTTCTTCCATAGCAATGATTATGGATAAATTTGGACTATTCACACATACTTTTGAAGATGTTAAAGGGTACAATCCGCTGAAACTAAATGCTATTGATAATATTTTATGAGTAAAACCATTTTTTTTTATTCTGCCATGTTCTCAGTAAACTTCATGAATCATAAATCATTCCTCTTAAGTGCCTTCCTCTGTAGACGGTGACAATAATGCAATTTTCAATCGTTAAATGCTGTAGCAGTTAATTGGAATATGCAGAACAATTTTTCTAATTCACATCCAATTCATCGCTCTTAAACCAGGTCAATAATTAGAAAATAACAGGTGTTTGAGAGGAATGATAATGTTCTGTGCTCACTGTTTTGGTCACACATATCTAATATTATATATTTTATTGTAAATAGACCTGTTGTTGTGCATTGATTTGGGGATTTTTTATTGACGTAGATATTCTATTATGTATTAGTGCCTAAATGTAGAATGAAATAATGTTTCAGGAGGACAGAGTACTAGTGTTAATTCAGCAGATGGAATTGGAAATTCATAGTTTCACTAGACATATGCGATGTATTATTGATTTATATAGTAAGTTAGAAAGCGAGGTATAGCCTACATTATGGGTCACACACAGCCCAATATCCCTGCATATGTCACTAGAGTACTGTGAGGGAAACAGAAAAAATCTGTGGTTTGAAAGAGAAAAAAAAAAAAAAGCAGGGAGAGCTGTACCAAATACTGACTGCCAAATGAGCATTTTCTCCAATTCCAGTATTATTCTGCTCCCAGGTCTCTTTCTTTTTTTATTTTGTTTGTAACTCTTGAGCAAGATTTTTTGGAAGCTGAGTTCAGTTTTTCACTCATTTTAGTTTCTGTGGAGTTTGTGGTTGTTTTGGAGACAGTTGGAATTTTAAGTGAAACATATTTCATTCACTGAATTCATGTAATGTCCCATTGGTTTGGGACCGGTACAAATCCTGTGTGAATTCTTGAACAGTATGCTTGTGATTAATAAAACTCACTTCTTAAATTCGTTATGTTGTCGTCATGCTTTTTAAAATGAATTAATTGTCTAAAATAGAAATGACTGTAACAGGTAATGAATGTCAGAGACAGAAATTGTGGAGTTCACGCCAATAAATAACGAACGAGTTATCAGGCCGACCATTTAAAGGTACATAGTCTGCTTACACTGTTTTACACGGGACTTTTGAAAATCCTGCAGGCCTACACTCCAAAGAGATAAAGGCTCCAGACATTTAAGTAGTCTAATAAAAGCAGATTTATTTTACATGGAGGAAGTCACCTCATGGGGAACTGCTAACGTTATGTCCAGCAGAATATGTCTCTCATTATATGGACTTCTGCCCGTGGTGAATAAATTTATCTTATAAACAAGTCCAAGTCGACTGCTATAAAAAACTAAATACTGAATGCAGCTTTCATTTTATGGTAGAGTTTCTTAATGTTAAAGGCAAATTGCTTATTTTATCCATAGAGTGCGGATTTACCTGGCATACTTATTAATATTGAATGTTAGCCTTGGTAATACTTGGTTTCAGATCAAAAGAGAAATTAAATGGTATCGCCAGTCCACAATGTATGGTTGCTAATGCCCGCTCTTTCCTCTAACCATGTCTTATTAGTCTTATAAACGTGTCGGGCACAATCCACTTGTTACACCCAACAGCCGCCTCAAACAGGATTTGCAGGGTAACCTGATTAACGAGTTAACCCGAATCAGCAGCCCTGCCGAAGGGTCATCACTGCTGAGGGCTTCACCTCTGATCCGCTGACCTCTCTAGATTAATCTAGTGGCTGTTTGGACACTGAACAGCTCTGGATCAATGGACATAAATGAAGTGCTACCCAAAATTTGGTAAACAGCGCCCTCTTCTGGTGCAGAAAGAACAATTTTCCCTAGTAGTTTGGCTGTATACGACAATGTACAGTATGCTGTATGGCGCCTTCAAATTATTCATAAATCCTTTAATGCAAGTAAATGCAAGTAAGTTGCACTGTCCTTGATGGGATTTGCAGATATATATATAAGATTAGGATTCTCCGTGTCTATGATAGATAGATAGATAGATAGATAGATAGATAGATAGATACTGAGCTGGTTACTCACCATTACATAAAGGCATAAATAAACATAAATCTGAATGCCTTCTGTACTTCATTTAAGAAACAGAAGAAGAAAAAAAGGATCAATTCTGAATGTAATGAATTCTGGAGTAAATACTGTATATAAGAAACATTAACATTATGTCCATCCTTGTAGTATCAGCCCAGTTGATGGCAGTATAACTCTGATGATCACTAAACCACAAGAGAGGAAGAAAAAACTGCGTTGCCAGATCCCACTAGAAAAATAATCACTCTGCCTAGTCTGACAAATCTGCAGAAGGTTCCACAATCGACAAAAATTAAGAGAAAATAAAATAAAACATTGTTTTGTGGCATTTCAAAATATTTTAAACTTTTATTCCAATCCTTAAAGCATCTAAAAAAAAGAATGGTTTTAACTCTCTAAATTAATTGCAATATTTATTAAAGCTGCAGTCCGTAACTTTTTTTTGGTTAAAATTATCCAAAATCAATATTTGAGCAAGTACATAATCAGCCAGTGTTCAAAACTAACTTGTTCTGATGGCAGTATACAGTGAACATTCTTATTTGGGTCATATATTCCAAGACCTAGACTAGAATCTGTGAGTGAGAAGTACAGTAAATATCCACACCGGTGCGGTGACCGACTGCCACACACACATACTCCGCATAACATTAGATTCATCTGTGCTGGAGCCATGCTGGAGCACAACCCCACGCATGGAAGATAATTCCGCACACAGCTGCAATTCCAGGTTTTCAAACAGAGATGGCGACAAAGAGGCAAAATTTATGGACTGCAGCTTTAATTAATCTCCTTCAGTCTAATACTCTAATTTGTTTTAATTTGCTATCATATATTATTATATGAAATTATTATTATAAATTATACAGTATTTATTATTTGTAGTGTATATATATACGTGTGTGTGTGTGTGTGTGTGTGTGTGTGTGTGTGTGTTTATTTATCGTGGTGTATTTACAATGATAACGCAGTGACACTTTACAACGAGGTAAAATGCATTAATAACAATTATAATTTAAATTAAAATATTATGTTCATGTTATTTAAAGAGGTTTAGCAACGTTTTTTTAATGAAAATCAATCAAATTAAGCGGACATGGCAACACTGGAAGAAACCCTTGTTTAGACAGGCGCCTGCTTTTCTCGCGTGATTACACGTTCTTACGTCATACTTCTTTGCGTTAGTCAAGGGAACTGCAGAGCGATTTCACCTATATTTCTGTACAGAACGTTTTCGTTCATTTAGTATTTTATCGTTCATGCGTTCCCGATTAAACATATTTTATGGCTGTAACAGGACGTTGCAACGGATACTTTGGGTAAGATCTCATATGCATTCAGTTACCTTAATACTATTCTGTAAGATACAGTCTATGGCTGTCTCAAAACCCAGTGTTCTGCCTATCTAGACAGCATTTTTGGACATCATAAGCGACCGACATAGCAAGGCAGTCTAGGTAAGTTAGGCAGCTCTCTGGGTTCATGCATACATGTAAATGTCTTACTGCATCACAATAATGCTCAATAGAGCAAGCGCAGTACTATTGCACCTTACCGTTACTTCTTTGGATAACGAGCAGGGCCAAAGTGAACTGTCATTTTTACTTTATTTTGTTCATACTTGATTATGATAAATTATTCTAACATGCCCACGCACCATATAAAACATTTGTTTTGTTTTAAAAATATCAACACTTAATAATGTTATTTTTAAATGAAACAGTTCAAAAACAATTTGGTTAGTTGAAATAAAGTTGAAATAAAATAAAACAAATATTAGATGAAAAATTGATGAAAAACTCAAATAAAAAATAAAACAGAATTAAAATGATAGCTAGATAGATCAAAATGACAGAAGATAACAAAATTACTTAGACTGAAATTAAAATTAGAAACAAGATATAAAAATAAAAGCAAAATATTAATACATTCTGTAATAATATAGAATTAATATAACCAAAAAGAGTGTCACAGATGTTATAGACTTTAAGGAAAAAAACAGGTTAGATTGACTATAATGAATTTTGAAAATGAAATTTTTACACCGACTGTAATTTATATTTGTCTGATTTGATCTGCAGTTATTTTATTCGTTAGGCTGGCTTATCAATATTGAAGTGTTTCTTATATAAAACTTAATTTAATAGGGTCACTTCTTCAAATCCTTCATCATAGAGTGATAGAGAGTTTTGTTTCCTTTTGGGAAATATTAATTAATAGCAAACACAAGCATATATTGACTCACAGAATAAATAATCTAATCATAGATTAACTAATACTTTGTTGTATGAGCAGGATGGGCTGTGCAGACCTTATGTTATAGCTTGCTCTGTGTGGACATCACCGCCACCGTGGAAGAAAACGGCAGCTCATGGCACCAGGCCTACACAAACTCGGGCTCCAGCCCCCTCCCAGCACCACCCGAACACTTGTGCAAGGCCTGCGGAGGCCAGTTTGACACCGTAAGAACAGTAAATCCGTCTACTCCAATTCTGCTATTAAAGGGATAGTTCACCCCAAAATGAAAATTCTGTCATTAATTACTCACCCTAATTACTCATGTCGTTCCAAACCCGTAAGACCTTTGTTCTTCTTCGGAACACAAATTAAAATATTTTTGATTAAATCTAAAAGCTCTCAGACCCTGCATAGACAGCAACGCAACTGAAATGTTCCCAGTCCTAGAAACATAGCAAGGACATCGGTAAAATAGGCCATGTGACATCAGTGGCTCAACTTTTACGAAGCTACGAGAATACTTTTTTGTGCACAAAGAAAACAAAAATAACAATTTATTCAACAATTCTTCTCCCAGAGTTACCGTCTTCCGCCATTTTGGAGAGAACCATAACACATGTGCGCGCTTTCCCCAGAACGTAATCAGCGTTGTTTACGTTCAGCATGTGCGTGTTTTCTCCTGAACGTAAACAACGCTGCTTACGGAAGACAGTAACTCGGGGAGAAGAATTGCTGAATAAATTTAATTATGTTATTTTTGTTTTCTTTGCACACAAAAAATATTCTCGTAGCTTCGCAAAATTGAAGTTGAGCCACTCACACATGGACTGTTTATCCTTGCTACGTTTCTGGGACTAGGAACATTGCAGTTGCGTTGCTGTCTATGCAGGGTCAGAGAGCTCTTAGATTTCATCAAAAATATCTTAAAAGGGTCATATGATGCGATTTCAATTTTTCCTTTCTCTTTGGAGTGTTACAAGCTCTTGGTGCATGAAGAAGATCTGTAAAGTTGCAAAGACTAAAGTCTCAAATCCAAAGAGATATTCTTTATAAAAGTTAAGAGTCAGCCACGCCTACCTAAAATGGCTCGTTCTAACACGCCCCCACATATCTACGTTACGATGTGGGAAGATTTGCATAACGCCGCCCAAATGTTCACGCAAAGAAAGAAGGCGTAACTTTTATTCTCGCTGTAGTATTGTTGTTGCCGCCAATCATATGACCCCTTTAATTTGTGTTCCGAAGAAGTCTTACGGGTTTGGAACGACATGAGGGTGAGTAATTAATGACAGAATCCCCTTTAACCCTTTAAAGCAAAAAGTCCAGATAAATTCTAATTGGATTTCAATCCATTTCATAGCATGTCTGCGTGGACTGCAAAAACAACTTCTGCAGCCGCTGCTCGGTGCAGATGGACCTCCGGCCGCGGATGTGCCACACCTGTCAGCGGCTCCACTGCACCTTCTTTGAACGGGCAGAGTTGATGAGGCTGAAGGTGAAGGACCTCCGTGACTATCTTCACCTGCACGAAACCCCCACACAGATGTGCCGAGAGAAGGAGGAGCTGGTGGAGCTGGTGCTGGCTCAACAAACTCCCAGGGGCAGCGGCAGCGCCGAATCCCGATCACAGCCGTCTGCGCCTCCTCTGCCTTCCCATCCTCTCGCAGAATCTGAAGCCCTCACGGAGGCGGAGGACGACGACGACGAGGATGAAGAGGGTGAGGGGGAGGAAGAAGATGGAGATAGAGATGGAGAAGATGAAGAGGGCGAAGAAGATGATGAGGATGATGAGGAAGAGGTATGGATGAAACATGCTGTGCTTTTGTGTATAGTAGAAGCCTCTTGTCCAGATATAATCGTGTTTTATCTGCGCTTCACTTAGTCCACAGACAGTGAGGAGACACTGGTGCACAGCAGAAGAGCCTCTCTGTCTGACCTGAGCAGGGTGGAGGACATCGAAGGCCTCAGCGTGCGGCAGCTGAAGGAGATTCTGGCACGTAACTTTGTGAACTACCAGGGCTGCTGTGAGAAATGGGAACTAATGGAGAAGGTCACCCACCTCTTTAATGATCAGAAAGACCTTCACAACCTTGGTACATCTTTCTGCATGAACACTGTGAAACCATAATAGTGGTAGGGTTGCCTAGTGCTTAAAGACTTGGACTAGTAACGCAAAAATTGCAGTTTTGATTGTTTTATGAAAATATTATTGGTTATTATTTAGCATGTAAGTTTTTTTTTTCCAAACAAGTAGAAATATTCTTACAAAACAAAGTATTTAAATGGATAGCTAAAATGACAGCATCAGATAAATGTACAACTAAAAAAAACATCTTAGTTTATATACACTACCGTTTGGAAGTTCAGTAAGATTTTTTTTATTATTATTGATGCTTAATACTTTTATTAATAATTAATACTTTTATTCAGCATTTGATCAAAATTGATAGTAAAGACATTTACACTACCAGTCATAAGTTTTTGGACAGCAAGATTTTTAATGTTTTGTTTTTTTTAAACAATTCTCCTCTGCTTACCAAGCCTGCATTTATTTGATCCAAAATACAGCAAAAGCAATCATGTGAAATATTTTTACTATTTAAAATAACTGCTTTCTATTTTAATATATTTTAAAATGTAATTTATTCCTGTGATGGCAAAGCTGAATTTTCAGCATCATTACTCAAGGCTTCAGTGTCGCATGATCCTTCAGAAATCATTAATATAAATGTCTTTCTGCAAATCAGCATATTAGAATGATTTCTGAAGGATCATGTGACACTGAAGATTATATTTAAATAGAAAGCAGTTATTTTGAATAGTAAAAATATTTAACAATTTTACTGCTTTTGCTTTTTTTGGATTAAAAAAATGCAGGCTTGGTGAGCAGAGAAGAATTGTTTAAAAAAACATTAAAAATCTTACTGTCCAAGAACTTTTGACTGGTAGTGTATAACGTCACAGGATTAAAATTTAAAATAAATGTTGTTCTTTCTATTAATCAAAAACAAAAATCCTGATGTAAAAATGTATCATAAAATATATCATGGCATGACACTGAAGACTGGAATAATGGCTGCTGAAAATACCATTTGCCATGACAGGAATAAATAATATTTTAAAATAGAAAGTAAATAGAAAACAGTTATATTTGTAATAATATTTCACAGTATTACTGATTGTACTGTATTTTTGATAAAAAATAAATGCAGCCTTTGTGAGCATAAGAAACCTTTAAAAAATAATACAATTCTTACCGATCCCAACTTTTGAATGGTAGTGTAACTTAAATCATCATAGTGTATACTGTTGTTCTTCAGTTTACTGTAATTGACGTTTTTGCACTTTCTTTTTATTTTCAGTTTCAAATACAAAAACAGAAGCAGGTATGTTTTATACCATGGCGATTAGTCCCAAAATGCTATATAAAATCTATTTTAAAGTAAGACAGTTATTGAATTTGTGACTGATAATTGAATCTCTCACCACTCTTCCAGCTGATCCTGCTGAGCCCAGCGGCCAGGAGGAGAACCTGTGCAAGATCTGCATGGACTCTCCCATTGACTGCGTTCTGCTAGAGTGCGGCCACATGGTCACATGCAGCAAGTGTGGGAAACGCATGAACGAGTGTCCCATCTGCCGACAGTACGTGGTTCGAGCCGTGCACGTCTTCAGATCGTGAAATTCAAGTGCAAAGAGACAGACTGTCCCCTACAGGTTGTTGCTTTTTCACACACTGAGCAACATTTTCTCAACATTTTCTCAACATTTTCTCAAATTTTGTGATAATGCTCCATTTTGCTGCTTTGTTTATAAGTTTACATGATTATATGTGCACTTATTTGTTTTTTCATCGCAACAGTGTTAAGGTGTGGCTTCAAAGTTGTGTTTAATCTATTTGTTGACCTTTGCACTTTTTTTTACTTATTAGGATTTTTTCTTTATATCCATCCTACAACATTTGCATTACTGATAGTAAGTATATAATAAGCAAGCAAGGTTTAGGCTAATGGAAAAAGTTGCATCAATGATTAATGTTTATTAGAGGTTAAGATGTCAAGAAGTGTGTCTGTCTGTATAAAGAACACATTTAAATAGGTGAAATACACTTGGAAATGTCTGGGATGTGAAAACAGGGTAAGATGGTTGACTTTAATTTTTATTCGGAGCACTGATTCTCATGTTGTTTCTGTGTTTAAGTCTGTACAATAGTTCACTATTGCAGTTAAATCACCACTATAATGTGACCACTTCTGGGGTCAGTCCACTCTTGGTTAAAGAAATAGTTAACCCAAAAATGACAATTTGCTGACCCTTAGGCCATCCAAGATGTAGATGAGTTTGTTTCTTCATCAGAACCGATTTGGAGAAATGACATCACTTGCTCACCAATGGATCCTCTGCAGTGAATGGGTGCCGTCAGAATGAGAGCTCAAACAGCTGATAAAAACATCTCAGTGATTATGGATTATAGACTCATGTTTTGACCAGAAGCAATGGTTTACAGTTAAAACGCCTTAATGATGGATTTGTTTCTTACAAACACGCAACTTTTCTTCACAAGATGTTAACTGAGCGACTCGAGTTGTGTTGTGAATTATTGTTATGTTTTAATCAGCTGTTTGAACTCTTGTTCTGACGGCACCCATTCACTGCAGAGGATCCATTGGTGAGCAAGTGATGTAATGATAAATTTCTCCAAATCTGTTTCTATGATGAAACAAATTCATCTACATCTTGCATGGCCTGAGGATAAATACATTTTCAGCAAATTTTCAATTTTGGGTGATCTATTCCTTTATATTATTACGCACTCTACCAGTATTGGTACTTGTTTCTAGTGAGTAGGTGCTATTTTCCAGGCTCTGTGCACTTAGAGATCACAAACCATTCCACTATCTCACGCTTTGGTCTTGACTCCATATTTTAGGCAGAACCAGTACTTCCAAACTGCCAAGAAACCTTTTCTGGCTTGACTTTTGCTTCAGTACATTCTTTCTTTTATTACACTGGTGGCTAGTTCTCCACCATTACTAGTATTACTAACAAGTCCTTGTTAGTCACAAGGTGCTCATTACTGCCTACATTTATTGTTGTATGATAAAGTGTGTTAACCTAATAAACAGTTTTCATGGAGATGGAGCGATAAAGCCAATCATAACTGTACATTTTTTCAAAAAATTCTTGAAATCTCTCATTTTTAAACTTGAAGGCTCACACTTATGGAGGTACGATGTTTTAATTATTATTAAAAAAAGTATGATTAAAATTGCAAGTGTACGAATGTATCATAATTGTGGTTATATAGGAATGTTTTCATTTGAAATCTTCGTCCGATGCATATCTCTGATGACACTGAGATCTTTCTAAACTATTATTCCATCTTTAAAACACAGATGATCTCCTAAACAAGATATCTGGCTTAAAAAGTTCAATCTTTTGGATTTTCTCACTTATCATAGGAGACTTTTGACAGGATATGCAACCTGTACATACTCTATATTTTGATAGCTTTGTGTTTTATGTATTTGCATATTTATCAATCAAACAGCCACATGATAAAACCTAAAAGATCTCAATTACTCACTGTCTTTGTTTCACTGGTCATTGCAAATGTCTAGTCAGTCCAAACCCAGCATGAACGTCCATAACCTCCCCACAATATATTAAAAAGTTGATGATGAACAGGCGCACAGCAAAAAAATTAAGCGATGGGTGTAAATTTCTGCTCAGTTCTGCGGTGCTTGGAGCTTTCATTTTGTGCTTTAACAGCTCTAGTTCAAAAAACAAATAAATGGGCAAAATAAGATTTACATGTTAAGTCAAAATCCAAGTAATTTATGTTATTTATATAATAGCAAAGGTGCCCAAATGTGTGTGTGTGTGTGTGTGTGTGCCAAGTGGAGTTATATCCCTTGAAATATCAGTAGGTTGTGTTGCGGTCTGAAGATTTAAATATCTACAGAAATTTAGTGAAAATAAATATGATCTAAAGCTCAATTAAAACTTACAAGTGTGAAAAAAAGAAATATAGCATTATTTGGAAGCTAAAGTGTCTTTGCAAATATATCTTCATTGAATGCAGCACTGAGAAATTGTGTGCAAAGAGAAAAAAAGTAAAACATTGGATGTGTATCTAGACTTATGGCGGAAAAAAAACAAGATTATGAGGGGAAAAAATAAGAGCTCTGCATGCATGAGCAAAGAAAAAGATTATTGAAAGGTGCTTAGAAATGCCTGAATGAACTTTTCCAGGTTGAGAGGAGACACTGGATTTTGTATTAACTTTTGTGTATTGTTTTGTAAATTGTTTGGTTCTGTTTGTTTTTAGATTCTTTGCGACTCTGACTTTATTTTGAACTGTATGAAATATAATCGAATCAACTGATAATTCAAAAGCTGTCCCGGATGTAGTAAACATTTATCATATAACTAGCGTGTCAGATTGCCAATATTGTCTTTAATATGCAGTGAGCCTGATGTGCTAAATGCTGTATTCCTGTAAAACTACATTGGAAGGTGATAAGGTTTATAATTATTGATAAATTTATATATTTTTAAATTTTGTTACTATATATGGTTGTTCTTGTGCAGATATTTGTTTTGTTTTTTTAGTATTAATAAACAAACCTACAACAGCTAAACGTGTCACTTGGGATTTATTTGAATAACTTCGGTTTTGATTATAGAAATTTGTGTTTTCTGACGGCATTACAATTTGCAGCTTTTACAGCAGGGGGAGACACAGGCCACTAATACAAAACAATAAAATAAAATCATACAACACAGGGTAAAGTTAGCCTTTCATCTCGACAGGGATGATTCAAAACACTTACACTATTCATTTTGCAGCCACTTTAATGTCAAATCAGAAAAACTATTTAAACCAATGGCTGTTTAGCGCACGTGCTTCTGTTTCTGGTAACCATAGAAACTATGACCGGTGCAGATTCAGAAGTCTGCTGCTGTGATTTACTTTCTACTGGTGGACATTTATAACTATATTTACATGAAGGTGGATTACCAAACTTACTAATGATATCGTCAAGAAAGCGGGAGAAACCTAAGGTAGGCCGCTAAACTTTAAGAACTGATGTCTGGTAATGTTATGAATGCTAACGCTAGTTTTAACGTTCAGAGGCTGCTGCTGAGAATGTGTTTAACAAGCCCGCTTGTCTTTAAGTTACAAGTTTCAGTAAATTGTAAAAATTCTTCTCGCCTTGTGAGCGATGTTCAGTCGGAGTCAGCCGTTTAAGTAAACACTAAAGTCTTGAAGTGTAAGGGATGAAAATCTCTGGGAGAAGCTTGGCTGATTTTCCATCATCAACTGGTTCGTAACATAATGAACAAATCAAAACCACTGAAACGTTTATCACTTCGTAGATCAGCAAGATGCTGCATTCGCCATCTGTGGAGAAATCTGTAAGTATGATGAGCACATAAAAACCTCAGAAGTGGAAGACAGGTGTAATCCTAAAGGATTTCAGCTTGAAGTGTGATAGAAATGTGAATAAATGAAATAATTTGTGCTATATATGAGCCACACTGTGCATTTTTATGAGGTCTCTGAAGATTTGAATTGTAAAGGCATATGGAACTAATTATTCAGATGAGCCACTGTTAAATATCGTAGAAAAAGCCACAGTAAACTATAAATTACACAGTTTGCACAACAAAAGAAATAATTAAAATCTTACCAGTAGACTCAGTATTGCTCATTTAACTGTCTACAAATTTTTTATTGTTTAGATTATCTGCTATTATCATGCTTTTAATAAAACGTTATAATAAATACTTTTTAAATAAATGATTATGATCTTTGTGCCATATGTACACTGCACATAAGCTGCATATATACCATGCATTTATTTAAAGTCTGCTTAATACCACACAAATATAGGTATATATTATAAATGTATTTACACAGGCATTACAATTGTAGAAATAATGCTTTGAAATGTATTAAATGTTTTAATCCCACTAATAAGGTTTCAAAAATTAGAATAAATACTTTTAAAATAATAATAATAATAATGGCGTTGTTGTTGTTGTTATTATTATTATCATTTAAAAAGTCTTTATTATAATTTTTGAAATCTTATTAGTGGGCAGCCCAAATATAAAACAAATATTTTGTATAGTTAAATAAATGAGCTCTACCAAGCCTGTGGCTTTTTATAATTTAAAATGAAAATATATTTTTTGTTGTGCAATTTGTGGTATATATTGTATAACTGATCATGTGCTGTTTTTAAAAAAAAATTGCTGATCTTTTATCATTTTCATTCATCATTTAAAAAAAAACTTTTAAGATTTAAAACATTTAATAAAATCCACTTTTAAAATTTAATAAAATCCATTATTACAATCCAAATGCCATTATTATTATTATTATTATTATTATTATTATTATTATTATTATTGGCTGATTAGAACCATGTTTTTCATTATTATTATTATTATTATTATTATTATTATTATTATTATTATTATTATTATTATTATTATTATTATTATTATTATTATTATTATTATTATTATTATTATTATTATTATTATTATTATTATTATTATTATTATTATTATTATTGGCTGTTTAGAACCATGTTTTTCCCTTTCGGTTGCAATTCTTACAGCAGGGGGAGACACAGACATTTAATTAAAAATAAATAAATGATTAAAATAATATTAATTGTAGAGGTAGCCTTTTATCTCTATAGTAATGGTTCTGTAACTCAGTGTAAATGTATATAGGAAAAAAAGCTAATTGTTATAAGTTTTTTATATAAAATAGTGTCGAGGCAGAATCAGGAAGCATGAGGCAGGCAGGAAGGATGTGGTCTAATGGGGCTGTACACAATGAAGCCAGAGTAAACTGTGTACAGAATTTCAGATTTCACATCATGATTTTTACACATTGTGGTGTGGTGTTGGTTTTAAACAAGGAGGGACAGCAGGGTGTGATATCCAGGCTAGAGCACCTCTTCTGTGCTTTGCGTTCAAGAAGTTTAATTTAACTTCAAATGAGTCATTTCAGTCAGAACAGGTATAATGTGCATTTCACGGTCCCAGACCAATGTACTTTACAGCGCAGAAGCTAGAGACAGAAAGCAGCCGACATAAGCTCAAGCGTCGCCATAACGACCGTGGAGCAGCTGCTGCGGACGCATGCGCACTACCTCGCTCTCCATCCGCGTACACCTCGTATCCTGTTTCAGGTCTAGCGAGCTAACGGGGAGGCACATATGGCCATCGCCGTGGTTAATGTAGTTTCTGTAGTTTCCTTTGTTTACCTCAGTTCCTCCGATATGCGGTTAAAACGCTCTCGCTGACTAAGGACGTTCACATTTTCCACTCGCGCTCCTCTCACCTTGATGAGAAGTCGGAAGAATGATCGCATCCCTGTCTAAAGGAAATCTGCTTGACGTGCTGCATGAGGGTCCTAATGAGGTACTGAACTCCTAAACCCTCATGTCTGTTTACACGTGCATTCTTCATTTCATTTGCTCATTTAGGTTCTGTTAAGTCCAGACTCACTAAAAAGTTCAAAGCGGTAGCTGTCGCAACTTATGAAGCGTTTTACGCAAGAAACTCCGAAGAGTGCGACGGCATTGTATTGTTTGCACCTTCTGTGAGTAGTTACTGTAGAACAACAGATACCAGGTTCTTTTGAATGTAACTTAGTATTTATGCACTAGAGCCAAGTATGTTTATAGTCATTGACAGCTGAAATTTCATTGAGCACATGCGGACTAAAATCCTTGTGCCATATGCGCAGAAGCTGCATATATACCATGCATTTGCTTTAAATCAAAATACCAAATATAAAGTGTAAGCCTATATATTTATATTATATAATCATATTATATAAATGCGTTTTTGTAAAAAATTATAGTGGCAGAAATGCTTTGAAAATAATGTGAAATAATGTAAACTTAAGATGATGAATGAAAATTATTAATAAAAATAGTAAATGATCAAATTACAGCATGCACACAATAGTTTGCACACCAAAACGATCATTTCAGCAGTAAATTGTCAGTAACAGTCCTTAAGACTTCTAATCAGAGAGAAGGATTGTCCTGACAGCTAATACACAATGGGAGACACAATCCTATTAATCCTGAATTTACAGAGACTGTTTAATGCCACACATACATAAATAGGTTTATGTACAGTATGTGGTGTGTGAATGCATTTACATGGAAATTACAGTTGCAGAAATAATGCTTTGAAAATAATGTTTTACATATGCAGTTGATTGAAACTGGTTGATGACATTATAAATTAAGTAAGACCAGTACACTATAAATTATGCCATAGGTACCACGGTTTACTCAATAAACGTGATAATTTCAGTAGTTTGTTAGTAGTAACGCCAGTGAAAGTCTATAAGAAAGACACAATCCAATTCATCCTGCATTTATAGAGACTGTTTAATGCCACACAAATATAAATGTATATTATATATGATATAAATGCATTTACAGATGAATCACAATTGCATAAATATTGTGTTGGAAATAGTGCTTTTGAATTATGAAAATGTAGAAAATATGAAATTATGAATATCGAAACAGGAAGGGATAAAAATATATTATAAATAAAAATAGGAAGCCATAAATAATGCCATATGTACACCCCAGTTTGCACAATAAAAGTGATAATTTCAGTTGTTTGTTAGCAGTAAATGTCAGTAATAGTCCTAACAGAGAAAAGGATAGACTTGACAGCTGTTAAACTATGGGATACACAGTCCTACTAATGCAAATTTTTTTTTTTTTTAGTGAGCTGCCAACCTTGACAGCATTTTTGGGCAGCAAGCTAGGCTTTGAGACACAGTCCGCTATTGTGCTGTACATGTAGTCAGTTCTCTACTTTGCTTACTTTGATACATTTTACAAATATCAGTGTAGTGCTGGATTACTTTATATTTTCATTAGAATAACATGATAGTCTTTAAACTTACAAGTTATATGCAGGAACCTCTAAATAAGTGTTAAAGTCCTTTTAACCTGTGGAGATTACTATATCATGCTCTTAGAAATGGTGTTAAGTGTGGCAGGAGGTGTTAAGCATATTATGCCATTTCTGTAACCATGTGCACTATCGTCAGACATTCCCTACTGATGTTACCTAAGACTGAGTGCTTCTACATCTGCCTGCCCTCCAGCTGTAACCATTAAACCGTCAAGCACTGTTCTCAAACCTTCATTGATTTTTTTGTTATGAATCCCAGCTGTCTTAGTCTCTACAGATATTTCAGGTCCACCAAGAATATAAGGTGAGAATACAGCAGAACAGCAAGCTCCAGTGATGGAGATGTATCCTTCTGTCGGGTCACTGTGGGAACAGACAGCTCATTTGTACAGCTGGTTGCGCAGGACTATTGCCACCTTCCAGTTTTACAGCACGGTCAGCATCTTACAGTGCATCTGTGCTGAAAGCTCTCAGTGTTAGATGTTCTCACTGGGAAGCCTGTCACTCTGGGCCACTGTTAGATTGAAGTGAGACCGAAATGCTTCAGACAGAGCTTGCATTGTGTTAGTCCGCCCACCATGTGGCAAATCAATAAATGCTACTGTGCATGGGTCCTCATGAAAAACATGCAGAGCTCATTGTGTTTTCTTTATTTTGGTGTGCATGTGTTTTACTTGACTATGCACATGTTGGCATTTGATGTGAACTGCACGTTGGTTGGGAGGTTGAGGCCCAGGAAAGGTTTATCCACAGTCTTCTAGATTAATAGGAGACTGTGTTTTGTCAAGGTGCGACACTTGATGTCATGAATCACTGTTCAGTTTCATTCAAATGTTTGGGGTCAGTAAGGTTTTTAAATGTTTTTTGAAAGAAGTCTTATATTCTTTTATGCTGATTTGATGCTCAAGAAACATGCTTATCATTATCAATTTTTGAAGACTCTTGTGCTGCTTAATATTTTTGTGGAAGCTGTGACATGATATATTTGATGAATCATAGGAAGTTGAAAAAAACAACAGTCATTTGAAAAATAACTCTTTTATACCATTAAAGGGGTCATATGATGCGATTTCAATTTTTCCTTTCTCTTTGGAGTGTTACAAGCTCTTGGTGCATAAAGAAGATCTGTAAAGTTGGCGGCTGTTCCTCACTCTAGCCCCCGGCCTCTGCTCCTTCTAGGCCGCCGCCGCTCACTCTAGGCCGCCGTGTGTGACGCTGTGTTTCGTTGTGAAAG
>NW_015542424.1:815947-819002 GCF_001515605.1 Sinocyclocheilus anshuiensis
TGGAAAATAATGTGTTTTTTGAACCTTAAACCGCATAAACACATTTCATTACACCAAATACACAAAATAATGTTCTTTTTAGCAACATCATATGACCCCTTTAAAAAAGTCTTTATTGTCAGTTTTGATCAACTTCATGCATCCTTGCTGAATAAAAAAGAATAAATCTTTAAAAAATCTAAATCTTACCGATCTTACTGAATAGTGAATGTCATATATGAGAATTGTTTAAAAGAGTAGCTCACCCAAAACTTCAATTTTTGGCTTCATTTACTCAAAACTGCAATTTTTGGCTTCATTTACTCCATAATTTTAATTTTCTCCCCCCAAAAAGAGACAGTTTGAACTTCTATGCACTTTTTCATTATATTTCAATGAACAGCCTTCAGGCTTCAAAAAGGAGCAGAAAGCGTCATAAAATTGGTGCTTATGACTGCATTAAACTCCAAACTTAATATTAGAATCTTGACATCTGTCCTATACTTATTGGTCATGAAATAAATAGTGATCACCGACTTGTGAATGGATCAGTATTTGGTTGGATCTTTTTTTTTTTTTTAATGAATCAGTTATTCTGGTTTTGTCAAGTCAAGTCACCTTTATTTATATAGTGCTTTTTATAATACAGATTGTGTCAAAGCAGCTTTACATTATTAAACAGGAAAATAGTGTGTCGATAATGCAAGAGGACAATAGTAAACGCTCAAGTAAACGCTTTCAGTTAAAGTCAGTTCATCATTGATTCAGTGATGTCATTGTCCAGCTCAGTTCAGTTCAAATAATATAGTTTACAATATTGGAACGAATGATTAATTCACAATTACACTGATCTGGTTCTTGAGATAAACTCTGGTTTTGTCAAGTCAAGTCACCTTTATTTATATAGTGCTTTTTATAATACAGATTGTGTCAAAGCAGCTTTACATTATTAAACAGGAAAATAGTGTGTCGATAATGCAAGAGGACAATAGTAAACGCTCAAGTAAACGCTTTCAGTTAAAGTCAGTTCATCATTGATTCAGTGATGTCATTGTCCAGCTCAGTTCAGTTCAAATAATATAGTTTACAATATTGGAACGAATGATTAATTCACAATTACACTGATCTGGTTCTTGAGATAAACTCACTGACTCCTGTCACATTGGTTTACAGCTCACTTGTGGGGAATATAATCAGTATATAGCATGTGAATTTTGGTTCGTAGCTCTGACAGAGCTATTGTATGGCTTTAGAAGACATAAAATGTAGTGAACGAGTCATATGGACAAAATTTATGATACTTTTATGGTGTTTTTGTGTCATTTTTCCTCTAAGGTATTGGACTTGTTTAGTATAAGTAAATGCTATTTCTACATGCTGTATTTTTTCTGCAGCCATCCCACATTCTTCAGCATTTACAAAAAAAAATGTTTTTTGCCAGAGGCTAGAACTGCGGCAAACCTCACTGTAGTCTTTATGTGTTCCTACTTGTATTTGCTGAAGAGGAAGCATGAACGTGGGGAGTTAAGCTGTCCTTTTGTGACATGGCAGAGAAAGTGCAAGTCAGACTAATCCACGCTGTTGAACCCGGGTGATGCTGACCAGCCGGGGTGAATGAGGAGGGACTTGTTCTGTCAAAGCAGGTGCATCTTGAGCACTGAGGCATAAATTTCTTTTGACAACGGGTATCCTAGTGGGTATCAACACAGGCATATCCTGCATAACCTCTCCACCAGGACTGTCAGCACTAATGATAACTGGGGAGGTATGCAGTTTAATTCAATTCAATTTAAGTTTATTTGTATAGCCTAGCGCTTTTCGTGATGCAAATCGTTGCAAAACAGCTTTACAGAAAATTAAAGTTTCTACATTATATTTAGTAATAGCTTATCAGTGGTGACTATCTCAAATTGATGTCCATATGGCAGAAATGTACGATAAAAATCAAGCAGTTAGTTAATGTCATGTAATCAAACAGACGGTGAACACTATTAACACAGTAATGATTATATGTTGCAATTAAACGTATAGCAAAAGAAAACAGCACGTAGAGAGACATTGGCTCCATTGAGACTTGTGATTTGTGCTTAGGCTGAGCTTGAGGAAAGTAACCCTATACTGTAGCACGGATGAGGTTTTGTTTAAATTGCAAAAATGACCGTTTTGGAAGCATCAGTAATTCAAGGAAAATGTGGATGTTGTGGTTATATAATGGTCAACTGGTTTTCTATACATGCATATTTATATACACTTCTGTTCAAAAGTAAGTTTGACATTAGTAAGATTTTTAAATACTTTTATTCAGCAAAGGTGCATTCAGTTGATCAAAAGTAAGCATAGTGGCTTTGATTCAGTGTTGTTCTTTTGAATTTTCCACTCATCAAAGAATCCAGAAATAAAATGTACAGTTTCCAGAAAAATATTTAGCAGCACAACTGTTTTAACATTGATAATGAGAAAAGTTTCTTGAGCACCAAATCAGCATATTAGAATGATTTCTGAAGGATCATGTGACATTGAAGACTGGAGTAATAACTGCTAAAAATTCAGCTTTGCCATCACAGGAATAAATTACATTTTAAAGGGGTCATATGATGCGATCTCAATTTTTCCTTTCTCTTTGGAGTGTTACAAGCTCATGGTGCATAAAGAAGATCTGTAAAGTTGCAAAGACTAAAGTCTCAAATCCAAAAAGATATTCTTTATAAAAGTTAAGAGTCAACCACGCCTACCTAAAACGGCTCGTTCTAACGCCCCCACATGTCTACGTCACGATGTGGGAAAATTTGCATAACGCCGCCCAAATGTTCACGCAAAAAAAGGTGTAACTTTTATTCTCGCTGTAGTATTGTTGTTGCCGCCACCGCCATGTCGTGAAGGCGCTGTGTTTCGTTGTGAAAGCGAAACTACTTTGGTTGGCCTTCCAAAAGAGGACGATATCATGCCTGGAGCTGATCCGTGCTGGTAGCTGAGGAAATGCATCAACTTCGCGCTGTCAATTGCCGGATCGGCTTTCACCGTGGATGAAGCGGAGTCCAGCCCGGGGTCGTCACATGTGGTTGCCGCAAGCCCGCCG
>NW_015542424.1:819035-825114 GCF_001515605.1 Sinocyclocheilus anshuiensis
TGAACCTTAAACCGCATAAACACATTTCATTACACCAAATACACAAAATAATGTTCTTTTTAGCAGCATCTTATGACCCCTTTAAAATATATTTAAATAGAAAGCAGTTATTTTAAAATGTAATTTTTATTTTTTTGGACCAAATAAAAGCAACCATGGTAAAATATAGCATAAAAGCAGTAAAATAAATAAAAGCATGCAAAAAAAACAGAAGTACAATCTGCTCTTGAGCTGTAGACTATAACCAAGTTTGCACTTACCTGATTAAATGTTTGTCTTTCTAGCAGCAACTGGCTGCCTATGTGTCTTGGGTTAATGCACAGCTGAGAAAGAAGCCTGGACTGAAACCTGTGAGTGATCTACGGCAGGATCTCAGAGATGGTGTGGTTCTAGCACACCTCATTGAGATAGTGGGTAAGCCTGTACATCATATTCCATTTTTATTGCAGGACTGTATAATAGGCCATTGTATTGAGATGTGTTTTATATATTTGGCAAGCTGGTGAGCTGCTGGATGGCATTCATTATGTGCCCCGTGATGACCAGGAGAGGAAGCAGAATGTGGAGAAGATTCTGCAGTTTGTATCATCCAAACGGATCAGAATGCCACAGACATCTGCCAGGGGTGAGTTATAAAGCAGGCTCTTAATCATGGTTAAGCTGATAAAACTGCTTATTTAAGATCTCTTCTTTCTCTCTGTACTCAAAGACATTGTGGAGGGGAACCTCAAATCTGCCATGAGGCTCATACTCGCTCTAGCTGCACATTTTAAACCCTCCGCATCAGCCAGTCACAGAGCTGGAGCTGGCGTAGGCAGGAGTTCCACTGGCTCCTCGGCCAATCACAGACCTCATTCCACCATGGCCATGGCCCAAAATGCAGCAGCAGCACTGGCAGCAGCCAGGCAGGATGCCTCTCGGCCTGGCCGCTCTGTTTTTCATCTAAGGCAAGAATGGAGGTACATGTAGCTTCGTTCTTCCCTTTACCTCGTTCTCCTCCTTCAAAATAATTTTGTAAATGTCTATTCATTTAGGTAGAATTGCTTCCATAGAGTAGCTGTTCTTAAATCTCCTTCTCATTTTATATGGATAGTTCACCCAAAAATGAAAATTATTACCCCATGATTTACTCACTAGCATATTCTCACTACACCTACATCCTACATCATCCGCTGGAACACCACTCTCTCATACAACAGTTAGTGGAAGCTAGAGATTACTGTTTATAAAGTTTTAAATATGGATATTTCTTACACAAACGCATCGCTTCACTGCAGAAGGCATTTATTATCCCCCCAGAGCCGTGTGGAGCACTTTTTATGATGGATGGATGCAGTTTTTTGGGCTGCAAAATCTCGACCCCCATTCACTGCCTACTTGGAAGAGTCAGGATATTTTTTAAATATAACTGATTGTATTCGTCAGAAAGAAAAACATCATATACACTAGGGGTGGAATGGTTCACGGAAAAAAATCGAACCATACGGTTCTCCACACACGGTTCGGCACGTGCTAGGACCGCGGTTCAACTTAAATCTGACAAGGCATCTGTAATATGGTTTGTTATAAATAACATGTAAAACAAACAGAGTTAAGCTAATGTATGTTTCTGTTGATGGATGCGCATTCTGGCTTCCCAATACATGATTACAACAACAGCAATGAAAAAAAAAAAACGTGGACAAACCATTCACTCTTGTTCAATGCGAATGCCGTATGCTGAAATATAGCACATACCGAACCGTACCGAAACCATGACCATGACATCATCCATACTTGAAACAGCTTTTTACAGTTTCTAATCTCACTGTATTTTTTGCTCTTAGTCATGGCTGCAGTGGCGAGGAGGACAGTGAGAACCCCTGCTGGAGTGTCCGAGCATTGGTTCAACAGTATGAGGGACAGAGAGGGACATTTGAAGAGGAGACGGGAGCAAGATCTACTTGGTAAATACTAATATTTAAGATCTAATAATCAATCAATATTTAAACAAAACATTTGTGAAAATGCACATAAATAGACAAAAAGACGCTGATGTAGTTATAAGCCTGTAAGTTGAGAATACATTCATGTGTAAATAATTTGCTTCAGTTTTGTAAAACACCTCTTGGAACCAACCAGCTTCCCAGCATTCTCATCTCGTAGTTACAAAATATACACAAACATGTTATCACAACCCCTCTTGTTTATTCTTTCTGCTTTTATGAGAGGAGAACACATAGATAGGCTGGAGGAGGCTGTCACGAGGATTTTCTCACTGCTTGTTTTGTAAGGCCTGAGATGTTCCTGCCCACAGGCTTTCTTTAAGGCGTCATCATGCTTTGCCACTGAAAACCAGAAAATGTGTGACTGTTCTTTTATGTGAGACATCAGCTATGATTTTATCTGGAGGAGCTGATTCAGTACCTGATTATCCAAAAGAACATCATTTGTACACTTAGTCATTAATTCTGGTTTTGGAGATGTATGTAAATGTCTTTAAAAGTGTTATGTAAGAAAATATTCTAGGACATTGTCAGGTCAGTGACTTGTTAAGAGGCACTTGATCAGTGATAACTTGACAGATCTGGATAGCTCACTGCCCTGTAGGCTACATTTGGGTAATGCTTACACTCAAATGCTTTAATAAATCGTTCAGACTTTGTTATTGACCATTTAATATATACAACCCCAATTCCAGAAAAGTTGGGACGTTTTGTGAAATGCCATAAAATCAAGAATATGTTATCTGTTCATTCTCTTTAATCTTTATTTAATTGACTGAAGTGCAAAGAAAAATTTTCAATGTTTTCACTGACCAACTTAATTTTTACTTTGTAAATATAAACACATTTTGATTTTGATGGCTGCAACACACTCCAAAAAAGTTGGGACAGAGGCATGTTTAACACTGTGTCACATCAACAACTTTCCTTTTAATTACAATGTTTTATTGTTTGGGAATTGAGGATACTAAGTGTTAAAGTTTTTCAAGCTAAATTTTTGTCTAATCTCGCTTGATAAAAGACTTCAGATGCTCAGCAGTCTGTGATTCTCCTTTTCATGACTGGTCATACATTTTTAATTGGAGACAGATCTGGACTGCAGGTAGGCCAGTTTAGCACATTCACCCTGAGTCTACGAAACCACGCTGTTGTAGCGCATGCAGAATGAGAGCTGGCATTGTCTTGATCTAATAACCATGGACTTCCCATTAAAGACGTCATTGATGGCAGTATATTTCTCTGTACAATTCCAATATATGCCTCCATGTCAATAGTACCTTCGCACATAAGCCAGTCACCCATGCCGTTTGCTCTGCTGCACTCCCATATCGTGACAGATGTTTGCTTTTGCTTCTGTCGCTGATGAAAGTCTGGATGGTCCCTTTGGTCTTTGGGACTGAGAACTCGAAATCCATTTTTTGAAATGTGGACTCATCTGAACACAGCACACAGTTCCACCGTCTTTTTGACTATCTGAGATGAGCTCTGGCCCAGACAACCCGGCAGCATCACAGAGATTCAAGTTGCATTTCTTGATGCAGCAGCAGGCTGTGTTAAGTGACAGCAGTTTTCTGAAGTACTCCTGAGCCCATGTGGCTATATTTAATGCAGCATGATGGTTTCTTATGCAGTGCCATCTGAGGGCTCAAAGGCCATGCACATTCAACTGAGGTTTCCTGCCTTGCCCTACATGTACTGTGATTTCTCTGGATTCCCTGAATCTTTTTACAATATTGCGCATGGTAGTTGGTGAAAGAGCTAAATTCTTTGCAATTTTGCATTGCGAAATGTGATTTTTGATTTGTTAGACACTTTTCTCATGAAATTTGGCACAAAGTGATGAGCCATGATCTAGCTGGATCTGGATGCTCCTTTTATACCCAAACATGATACCTTGACCTATTACCAATTCACCTGCTTACTGTGAACTGTTTCAAAACCGTTTAACGTGGATATTCTATAACCTTTTCACTTTTATTTTGCCTCTCTTCCAACTTTTTTGGAGTGTGTTGCAGCCATCAAAATTTGTTCATATTTACAAAAGACATTTACGTTGGTCTGTGAAAACTCTGGAAATCTTTTCTTTGTACTTTTGTCAATTAAATAAAAGTTAAAGAGAATTAACAAATCACAGATTCTTGATTTTATTGCATTTTACAAAACGTCCCAACTTTTCTGGAATTAGGGTTGTAGATTGTAAGGAGAACCGCTGAAAATATCAAAATAGTGGTTCTCAGCTTCTTTATTTTCTTATGAGGTTGGTATTTCTGATACCTCTGCAGTCCATCTGCACAGAACAGGTTTTTCTGCCATAATTGACAGCTTTTTGCTTGCATTGTGCATACTTTTATTGGTTTCTGCAGAGATCATTTTAGATTTCCTTTCTCTCAGGTGGTGTTGCACTGGTAATGTTCTGGCTCTTGACATGAGCTTACGTGAGTGACACTCGTTACACAATGTCACGATCATATTCTGTTCACTTTACCACAGTACTATTCCATTATCTTTTCACAGTACTATTTAAAGGGGTCATATGATGCTGCTAAAAAGAACATTATTTGGTGTATTTGGTGTAATGAAATGTGTTTATGCGGTTTAAAGTTAAAAAAACACATTATTTTCCAAATACTGTACATTATTGTTTCTCCTCTATGCCCCGCCTTTTTGAAACGCGTCGATTTTTACAAAGCTCATCGTCTGAAAAAGCGAGGTGTGCTCTGATTGGCCAGCTATCCAATGCGTTGTGATTGGTCGAATCCCTCAAGCGTGAGACGGAAATGTTACGCCCCTCACCATACTGTTGATGCCGTGTCCCGGCCGGAGTGACGAGACAAAAACATAAAACCCATTACAAACGAGGCATTTGTTGCATCCAGTGGGGACATAATTACAAATTGAAATCGCATCATATGACCCCTTTAATAAAGAGTAGTGACAGACAAATATATGAGCTACGCTGATCTGTATCTGCTCTCCTGTGAATCATTTACAGAATCTACCAGCAGCCCAATCAATGGACAATACACACATTTTCTCAAATACTGTGTGAATTTTTAGTAAAACAATATGTAAAAATGTTTTAAGTGCACATCGAAATTGCCATAATTAAATAGTATTGGCTAATATGGGCAAAAAATAATTGGAGTGTCTATTTACACTAAGTGCAAATAGCCCGCCTTTGTTGGCAGAGGCTATTTACACTAACTCCGCCCACCAAAGTCTGATTGGAATAGTCAACACTGAAAAAAGACACTCATCGAACATCAGTTTCAGTGGCGTAATAGATGGTAAGGCGCGTGCTTTTTGATGCAATCAACCCGAGTTCGAACCCTTCTTTTGCCAACCTTTTTTTTTCTCCCTTTTCAAATCTCATATCGCGTCGGAAAGGCGTTTATTTTCAATGAAAATGAAGGAAATAATCAAGTTGAAAATAAAGTTTCGGGTAGGGATAGGGTAGGTGTAGGGAGAGCTTTATTGTCCCAATAAGGTGGCATCCATTTAATAATTTGAATTAAAATGATAATTTACACTCAATACATTATTATTGCGTACTGTTTTATAATGTACTACAATACTGAGGTGCAGATAATTGCTACTATTTGCAATAAGTAGTAAATAGCAGAAAATCTTGCTGTTTTAAAGGGGTCATATGACGTTGCTAAAAAGAACATTATTTTGTGTATTTGGTGTAATGCAATGCGTTTATGCGGTTTAAGGTTCAAAAAACACATTATTTTCCACATACTGTACATTATTATTTCTCCTCTATGCCCCGCCTTTCTGAAGCGCGTCGATTTTTACAAAGCTCATCGGTCTGAAAAGCGAGGTGTGCTCTGATTGGCCAGCTATCCAGTGCGTTGTGATTGGCCGAATACCTCAAGCATGTGATGGAAATGTTACGCCCCTTACTTACTATACTGTGATGCCGTGTCCCGGTGTGACGAGACAAAAACATGAAAACCCATTATAAACGAGGCATTTGTTGCATCCAGAGGGGACATAATTACTGATTATAATGACTTATACTGTCTTTTCACGCATTGCGTTGCATCGCGCAAACATAAAACCATGTCTGCATTTGTGATTGGAGAAAT
>NW_015542424.1:826827-839722 GCF_001515605.1 Sinocyclocheilus anshuiensis
GGACATAATTACTTATTATAATGACTTATACTGTCTTTTTACGCGTTACGTTGTGTATCGCATAAAACCATGTCTACATTTGTGATCGGAGAAACGACAAACAACAAGCGCTACTCTACACTGCTCAAAACTCGCGTTTGAATCGTCAGTGGCAAATTCTTTAAATATGAAAACGTAAATGCAGGCTGTGAGTCAGAAGCACCAGACTGTCCTTGCAAAGTTGGAATTGCCCCACTTTATAGAAACAGCCGGCTTTGTAGGTTACTCTCCCAGGAAACAGTCCTCATCCTCCGCAAAATGCGCTGCACACATCTGAATATTTGGGTTGAACTGTTCTGGAACAGTGTTGTAAATACAACTTAACCACTGACTTCTAGTTGTGTCCTCTTTTGGAAGGCCAAACAAAGTAGTTTCCCTTTCATAACGAAACACACAGCGTCTTCACGACATGGCGGTGGCGGCAACAATACTACAGCGAGAATAAAAGTTACGCCTTCTTTCTTTGTGTGAACATTTGGGCGGTGTTATGCAAATCTTCCCACACAGTGACGTAGACATGTGGGGGTGTGTTTAAACGAGGCATTTTAGGAGGGCGTGGACGAGTCTTAACTTTTATTAAGAATATCTCTTTGGGTTTGAGACTTTAGTCTTTGCTACTTTAGGGATCGTATCTATTCACAAACAGCTTGTAACACTCCAAAGAGAAAGGAAAACTTGAAATTGCATCATATGACCCCTTTAACATAGTGTAAATAGAATCTGTAGCTATTTGCACTTATTGTAAATAGCATATCGTTAAAAATACTGCTATTTTCACTTAGTGTAAATAGCATCTATCGCTAAGAAAATATGCTATTTGCACTTAGTGTAAATCGAATCTAATTGCTATTTACACTTAGTGTAAATAGCATCTATCGCTATTTGCACTTAGTGCAAATAGCCACTGCCAAAAATAATTCCCATCCCTTGTGACAGAAAAACTTTTTATTCAGCCCCATTTATTCAGGAAAGAGGCATTCATTTGTGCAAAAGAGCAAAAGTGACAGTAAAGACAAGAAATTACTGCTCTTTCGAAATTTCTAATTATCAAGTACTTGTAAAAATATATTGTGGTTTTCACAAAAATATTAAGCAGCAGCTGTTTTCAAAATTATTTCCTGAGCACCAAATTAGCTTAGAATGATTTCTGAAATTCATGTGACACTGAAGACTGGAGAAATGGCTGCTGATTTGCCATCACAGGAATAAATGACATTTTAAAATATATTAAAAAGGAAAACAGTTATTCGAAATTGTAGTAATACATCAAAATATTTTTGTTACTAAAATTATTATTAGATTGTACATTTTTTTAAGCAATCAATGTAGCATGGGTGAGCATGTCTTCTTTCAAAAACGCTTTAAAAATTTTACCCCAAACTTTTGAAGCACATACACAACGTTATGTTAGCTAATCTTGTGTAATTAGCAATTTTATAGCAAAAAGTTCAGAAATCAGAAGTGCATTCTATGCTGTAGCAAACTGTCCAGAGCAGATATGTGCCCACCTACAAGCCAGAGAGTCCCGTACCAGCTCCCCCTCTGTCAAAATACCAGTCCTAACAGATGGGGAGAGAGGCAGGACAGAGAGAGAAGACGGAATAGAGGGAGGGCTGGAGGGGGAGGGTAAACAGAGGAAGGCCGGACTGAGTCTAACATCTCCACACAGAAAAAGAGGAGCTAGTGAGGAAGGGTGGGAGCGCGAGAACTAGACAGGGACACACAGATCTCGGTGATGGAGAGCTTTATGAAGTGAAGGAGTCGTCTGTGAACAGGTTGAACTGAGAAGAGTAGAATAATTAGCCCAACTCCCAGCCGGAGAGAGAAGGAGAGGAGGGGGGTAGGATGCAGCTGCCTTGGTGACAGAGCAGTACCGCTCTCTCCTGTCACCGTGGATGGATTGAAAACAGGATTTCCATATGGACAACGTCGGGTGCATCTGAAGAGGCTTTGAACTCACAGATAGGATCCACTGTCAGTTCCAAGTATGGTGATTAAGAGGAGCTAGTTAGCAAACGAGTGGCAATGCTGTAGACACTGCATGCTGAGACAGGACTCTAAAGAAGTTGTTTGTAAGAACGATGCTGATGTCTAGACTTCCTTATGGTCTATGGATGAATAAACGTGGTGCAGAGGGCTAGAAACACTAGTGCCAAAATGGGAGCCAAACAAATCAAATGGTAAGATTCTATCAAAGCATATTTGTGATGTTTTAAAGGAATAGTTCACTTAAAATGGAAAATTCTGTCATCCTTATGTCGTTCCAAAATACTTGTTGAATTTTTTCTTCTGTGGAACATGAAGATGCTTTTAGATGTCTCTGTTTTTGTCCATACAATAGAAGTCAATGGTCAAAACACTGTTTGGTTACCACATTATCTTCCAAAAGATTTTCTAAAATATCTAAAATGTGTTACCAATATATCTTCTTTCGTGTTCTGCAGAATACAGGTTTGTAACAACATGGGGAGTAAATGATGACAGAATTGTCATTTTTGGGGTAAATTATCCCTTTAATAAACTCTTTAACAGTTGATAGTTCTATGACAAGCAAGTTTACAAGTATTTTTTAGCATTTTTTTTCTATATATATATCCTGTATATTTTTATCAGTCAAGTTTGAATCCTATAGATTTCACTCTGTGATTCACTTTTCTGATGCCGTCCTATACTTTTTGGGGCTTCTCAGTAAACGTTTCACATTTACAGTCATTCAGCAAAACAAAGCTATCAGAATTCATTTATTAGAAGGAGAGTTGGCAGACTGAGGTGATGTGAGCTACATAAACCATTGACGATGTGATAACATTGTGAAGGGTTCAACTTTATGCAAATTCTTAGCAAACACATGATTCGCCGATACAGCAGGAATGTCTACTTAAAGCCATCAGGACAGCGACTTACTGACTTCCAGCGATTTAATGGTTGTCAGTTAGAATGCACCTGTGTGTGTTATTGTCTGCCTGTGAAAGACAGCTGTGACTTCTTTAGAGGATCTGACCCAGTTTACTTTTCTTCTAGCTCACATACAAGATTTTGAATCATGTTCTCTACTGTATGTCAGTGCCACCTGTGCTGTGCTTTAGGATCCAATTTGATGTCATTGGCATCTGTCGTTGACATACAGCACAATATTTCACTTTGAAGTGCCTTGAATGCATGTGGATTTGACAAGAAATATTGGAAGAATGTTTTGTTGTAAAGCAGTTTGTTTTCCTTACGACAGTGCAAAGAATGCAGGATATGTCTGCTCTGCCTTTTCCGAACTCTCACCCTGGCAGCCGAGAATTTCCGTTATGTTGACGTTTTGCATCTGCAGACCTTTTTCTTTAAATAACACTGGCTTCTTTGCCCAATTATTGACGCTGGAGCATAAATACACTTTAATGAGCTTCCTGCCATCCCACCAAATGACTCCTGGGTTTGTGACAGGCATCTGATGAGCTCTCATGAGAATTATCTAATGACGCTTCAGCCTGAATAATCTCGTGTGAGAATCTCAGAGCAGAACATGTTTATTTGCGTTGGACCACTTGTTGGTAATTTTTGCGGTTTGATATGCGAGTGTGTGGGAGATGTGAGAAACGGTTCTGAGATCCAGTAATATTTATCAGGGGAGAAGATGTTTTGGGAGGATCACAGCGAGCTCTGTTAAAGAGATTATTGGGTTTACTGCTGGGATTCTGAAGCCAGACTGAATCATCAGATCAGGCTTCACCATACAGCAACAGTTCTGTATGTTCCCATTGCATTCAGTCAGTGGTTATATAAAACCCAGTCAGTGCATGCTGCAGTAGCTTATGAAAAATGGAGCACATTTTACTTGTTTCTTTTTGTTTTGCGTTTCAAAAAGAATGGTGAGAACACTTTGCATAGGAAGGATCTTAGCACAGGCTCGTGATTCATCCAGAGAAAACAGCCATAGCGGATCTTTATTTATAACTAGAAGAACGCTTTGTGGATTCGCTTTGATTCCATCCCTGTGGAATCAGTCAGTCATTCTCTAGCTGTCATTTTCCATCCATCTTTGCTATGAATAAAGGATGTTTTCAGCAACAGCAATTGCTGATATTGTACACTTCAAGGCCATTTGAAATGCCTTAGCTGTACAGTGCTGAATGTGTTAGATTTCATGTCCTCTGGGCAGCTAGTTAAACCATACACTGAATCTGAGGTTTTTGACATATAAAGGCCAGTTCACACCAAGGACAATAACTACAATGATAACTATAAAGTTTTAATAATTCTAATTCTGTGAGAATAGGGAAGTCTACACCACAAATATAACAGCACAGGGGAACGATATCTTTGGAATCACTTTCAGAATGATTATTTTTTCCAGCTGATGTATGTTAAAAAGTAAACACTGACAATCAGAATCCATTCTACTTTAAAGAGCTTGAGCATTTAAAATGTTTGTGTGGACGTTAATATAGTTATCCTTTTGTAGTGGTTATCTTTATAGTTATCATTCTTGGTGTGAACAGGCCTTAAAGGAATAGTTTACCTCGAAAATGAAAATTCTGTCATCATTTACTCACCCTCATGTCGTTCCAAACCTGTTTAAGTTTCTTTCTTATGTTGAACGCATAAGAAGGTATTTTGAAGAATTTTGAAGAACCACAGTTGTCGGTCCCCACTGACTTCCATAGTAGGGAAAGAAATACTGTTTGATTACCTGCATTCTTCAAAATATCTTCTGTAATGTTCAACATAAGAAAGAAAGTCATATAGATTTGGAATGACATGAGAGTGAGTAAATGATGACAGAATTTTCATTTTCGAGGTAAACTATTCCTTTAAGTGTCTTGTTCGTGGTGCTTGCTAAGCTTCGTCATTTCTCTTGATCATACTTTTATTAAACATCCATGTGTAACCAGCTCTGGACTTTAAAGGATGCGCAATATATTGGTACCATATTTTAAAATGTATTTGTTTTGCCTCATATTGCATATTTAATTATGCATGTTCATGTGTGCTAATTTTACATATAGATTACCTTCACTGTCATCTAACACTCATTTGAATTAATCTCTAAAAAAACTAATGATTTAATAACAGTTAAATGTAATCTTTTGCAAATCGCAAATTAATATCCATTTTTCATGTTACAATGTTTTATGTAAAGTCACTAGTAGCATTTAAAAGGATTATTTACAAAATATAGTATTTTATTATCAGAAATATTTTGGTTATCAGCAATCATGATCTGTGCATCCTTACTTTACCTGGCTCAGGTAAATGGGTGAAAATATTGGGGATTGGTAAGTTTTTTTTTTGTTGTTGTTTTTTTTTATGTTAATGTTAATGTTAAAGTCTCCTATGCTCACAAAGGCTGCATTTATTTGTTGAATAAAATAATTAATTTCTTTAAAAGAAAACATCATACTGACCCCATACTTTTGAACAGTAATGTACGTTAGAATGACTTGAGTCAAATCTAGGGATCAGAATTTTGTAGAAATGTGGAGATGGGCCAGTAAACAACTACCCTAGAAGCCTTATGGCGCTTTTCCACTGTGTGGTACGACTCGGCACGGCACGGCTCGATTTCCACTGCAGTTTAGTATCGCTTTAGAGTGGGCGGGATTATTCAAATGTTGTTAGTTGCGCCGCCTCTACTGCCGCGACTTCTGAAAAACGTTTTCATTCCGCGTCGCCCCATCAAGCTCTCGCTGGATCCGCTCCCCTGCTATCAACGAGACGTTCCGTCTGTACTTCCTCGACAGACAACGAAACAGCCACTTTTTGGTTGTTAAAAAAGGTGCGCTCATTCAAAACAGTTGCGTTCGATCCTTCGCTGGCTGTGCTGATTTAAATCTAGCGGTTCTGTTGTGTTTGTGTCGCAAGTTCAGTGACGCAGGTAGTGACGATTCTCTCTGGCCAATCCGTGATCAGCAGAGTTTACACGTCACGTTTTGGTAACGGTACGGTTCACTTGGAACCTCAACCGAGGTGGTACTAAAAAAAGTACCAGGTACCAGGTACTGTACCCAGTGGAAAACCTCCCAAAAGTGAACCGTACCGAGCCGTACTGTGCTGTACCATGCAGTGGAAAAGCGCCATTAGAAACCACACAGCTACACACTAAAAAGTACCTTAAAAAAGCACTTAGCAACGCCCTGGCAACCACCCTAGAATTTATTTTTTGCTTGTTGGTACTCTCTTTTTTAATAAACCCTCTGCTTTAAGTCTTATGTTGTATGTTGGAGTAGCTTTCACATCAATATGCACATTGTTTATAGAGTCTTGTTTTTAGACCAGTAGTTCAAAGATCAGTACAAACCTCTTAATAAATTGTGAGGGGTTTTTCCAGTTTAGCTTAGATCACGAGTTTCAGTTCACTCGGTGTCCATCTATTAATTGTGATGTTTTTCTTTGGCAAACGCAGCACTGAAAGAAGAATGAAATGGTGGAAACTGAAATGAATAAGTGAGGGTCTTTAGTGTCTGTGTGGGTCACAAACAGGAGGGGGTCTGGATTTGGTTTTGAAAGAGAAGAGTCCCCTCAATTCCCCCTCCCCACAATGTGAGAAAAATAAAACAAAGAGAGTAATGTGGAGTGCGACGGGCCGTGTCTTTCATGATCTCTGCTCTCCGCAGCCTGGATTAGGACAATGAGAGCCAGCACAACATACACACTCAACAAAAAAAAAGAAAAAAAGACAACAACAAGCGCTCTGTTTCTTTCGAGAAGAAGCATTGTTGCTTTGTTAAAACGACAAAGCAGATCAGCCTTGGAATTTTGTCTTCATCCATCACATAGAACACATCATTTACAGAGCTCAAAAATGTTTGGAGATGTCCAGAAATTATATGCTCGGCCTGTTTTTTTTTTTTTTTTGAGGCGCTGCACCAGATCCACACAATGAAAATTGGCATGGAGCACCCCGGGCCTTAATCTCTCTGAAAATAAACAGGAGTCCTCCAAAGGTCACCCAAGCGGGATCCATTCGCTCTATGTGTTGGTGGAAATGTCACTGTAACTGAATGGAACCAATGAGGTGGATGGGATTTATTCCCCAATATATAAGTCCAGTATTGATTATGACAGCATTGTCACATTCTATCTAATCTGAAGGTCATTTGTGTCGAAGGGTGCAGGACTGTCCTTTTATTTTTGTGACTTGGATTGGAGGACAATTGATGTGGGAGGGTTCAAATTTGCATGCATCAAGATAGCAGACTGAGAAAGAGTGAGGTTGTTGGAGCTGCAAGCTTTTGCTGTCCCTTCACAGACAGATCTGCCAGGGCTGCACTTGGATTGACCCATCATGAGCTGAGATTGGATTGACCCATCACCACTCTCCCACTAGAAAACTGAAACTGACAGAAATATACTCTCTATTCATAGTTCTCACAATTTCCTTCTTACAAATAAATATCATGTTAAGGTGCACATTATCTAAATTTCGTTTGGGGGAAAAAATATTTTCCATTGTCAATAGTGACTTTTCACACAGAAGTCACTTTCAAACCAAGCAGCTTTCTGTTGGTCAGTGATCAATTTGAATATGAGCTAAATCTGCATGGGGAATTTTTTCGCTTCACACAAACAACTTCTCTTATCTTCTAGTTTTTCAGACCATCTATGGCTGTGTTTGTTGAAGCCAGTACACTGATCTGGAATTTTAAGTGTAATGTTAAAGCATTAGTTCACCCAAAATATAAAAATTGTCATAAATTACTCAGTCTCATGTCATTCCAAACCCATAAGACAGTTTATGTTTTCAATACACAGATGAAGATATATTTAATGAAACATAAGGAAATTTCTGTCCCTGCATTGAAAGTTCATTAATCCGAAACTTGGACAATTCACAAAGTTCATAAAGTCATTGTTAATAATAATGAAAATATGGAAAATGGAAACTCAAATGCTTATTTGATGCAGAAGTATGGTATAGTTTCTGTTTAACTTAGGGTTGCAAAGGGGTGGAAAATTTCCAGAATCTTTCCAAAGTTTTCAAAAATTTCTGGAAAATTTGCACCTTTTTACACCCCTAATTTACCATATTTGGTGTGCTCTTTATATGTGTGTTGATCAGTTTTCAAGTATGAAAAAAACAAACACCTAAATTAAATCTTTTCTTTACATAAAACAACCGTGTCCCCTCAGGAGACTTTAATTAAACCTCAGTTCATGTTATTTGCTTTTACAATGTATTTGAGTTTTTTGAAGCAAATGAGTCATTGAAGAGCCTGTATTTTTAATACTCTATATTTAAGAACATATGTTTGACACCGATACAGAAATGCTGTATTGCATATTTCAAACTGAAGGTGTTATAATTTTCATGCATGCAAGACATTGGCTCATGATCCTGTGCCTTTGAAACGGATTAACGGTGCATTATTGATAGGGCATCAGATCAAACACAAGAGCAGATCCTGACAGACTTGGCTCTTCATATCTGCAAAGGGTCTCCATGGCAACTGGTTTTAAAAGGCACTTTCCTCCTTTGCTTCAGGACTGTTTATTTTTATCTAGCTCTGCCTTTCTGAGAAACCAGATGCAGCACCTGAAAAACATGAACAACAAGAGAATGTCTTTGTGATATTCTAACTCGCTCTTGAAACACCTCCATGATAATTCTGCAATAAGTGGAATTCATTTAAAGGGGTGTTCAAACGAAACTTTTAACGAACTTTCTCTCATTTAATCAGCCTCATGTTGTTCCAGACTTATAGAAGAGTGTGTACGCAGCACTTTTCCTACACAAGACATAACATTTTTCAGTCTGTGACCTGAAATAGAGTATATGGACTACTTTTATGACAATTTTATGCAATCGTTTGGTTAGTTATTTTATTTGAACTTATTTTATTTGTATTTACTTATTTATTTAGTTTTTGTGTTTTAAAGCCTGAGGTCACTTCATGTGTTGTGTTGTGTTGTTGAACAAAACAGTGTAAACATTCTTCAAAATATCTTAAATGAAGTCATCTTATATAAAGTCATACAGGTTTGGAACAACATGAGGGTAAGTATATAATGACCCTTTTTTTTAGCAAATTGTTCCTGTAAGTGTTTTGTATGGATTAGTAATTATTTTCCATAAAATCAAATAATTTATTTATAAAGCACATTTAAAATCTACTGTTAGGGTGAGCCAGAAACAATTAAATTAAATTAATGAAAAATAAATGGTTATTTATATATACACACATATACAGTTTCATAGAAACCCATGTGTTAGACACAATTTGACTTTATTAGCTCTACATTAATACATCAATAAATATAATTTAATTCATGAGAAAACAAAAAGTAAATCTAATATATATATATATATATATATAATGTAAAAAAATACAGTACAACAAAAAGCCATGTGCTAATCAAAAGTTGACATGGACTGTAATGTTTAGCCCTATATCAGTAACTGTATGTTTTTGTATTATTTCCACAGCCTCAGTTCATCAAGCCCCACCCACACTCCCAAAGACTCCGTCAGCCTATCAGACGTGAAGGCAGGACTATTAGACACCTTGTCCAGGGAGAAAACAATTAAGTCAGGTATTGATTCCTTTCAATCAGTCAGTTGGACATTGATGGTCTCAGCCACATAAAACTGTCATGTTCAATCTCGGTTTGCCATTAGAGGACACAGTGAAATTGGCCCTGTGTGACCAGGCCATTGTCTCGGGGCATGATGGTCTAGCTGGTGGCTGCACCTGGGAGGACAAACTGTGTGAGCAGCAGGAGCAGCTGGAGAGGGAGATGCAGGAGGCGCGGAAAATGGTGTCTAGCCTACAGGTGACACTAACATATATCATCTCCTAATTTAGTTTGAATTGCTTCTAGAAGCTTATAACAGATGTTTTTGTGTGTTTTATAGGCTCTCCTTCTCCATGGTTCATTACCCGAGGATGAGCAGGAGGTGTCGCTCAGTCTTGGTGAGGGAGTTGAAAATGCGGAGCAGCAACTGGTGTGTATCTTTATTTCTGTCCCGATTGTGTTTTACCCCAAATTGGCCTCTTTTCTTCCGTATCCTGCATATCTCTCCCTCATGATAATATGTGTCTTCCTATGCCCCTCCCTTCCCCCATCTCTCATTCTCTCCTGCTCTTTCACTAAGCTCTGTCAGGGCAGATCATGTTACTCTCACGGTGAACTTTGCTTTGTTTGTGGGAGAGACGCAGGTATCCAGCATTTCTCTCCTTCTCTCCTACAGTGTCTGTTTCTCTCTTCCATTTCTTTTCTAGGTTGTCATGTAAACTAGTTCTTTCTGTATTTAGTGTAGTGTGTGCTGTAGTTATGGTGGTTTTGTTTTGAAGTAGCAAAAACCCTCTGTTGTGGTGCTACAGGTTGTAATACGAAGTCGCCTGGACCAAAGCATGGAGGAGAGTCAAGAACTAAAGGTGGGTATTTTTGTTCTGGGCTGTTTCAATTTTGTACATTATTGAGTGTGGCAAGATATTTATACAGGATTTAGTTTTTGCAGCAGGATAAATAAATCCAACAATATGTGTAATATAAATATTACATAAATATATATAAAATATATGCTGTATGTGTGTGTCTTTATATATACATACTAAATATACACAGTACACACATATTATGTAAAAAATGTTTATTTTGGATGCAATTAATCGCGATTAATCATTTGACAGCACTTATATATATATATATAATACACTACCAATCAAAAGTGTGAGGTCAGCAAAATGTGTTTTCTGGAAAGTATTGAGTACTTTTATTCATCAAGGATTTATTAAATGAATCAAAAGTGACAGTAAAAACATTTATGTTCCCAAAGAATTCTATTTAAAATTAATGCCGTTCTTTTTTATTAACCAAAGAATCTTGAAAAAAAACCTATATCACAGTTTCCACAAAAATATTGAACAGCACAAATGTTTTCAACGTTGACAATAATAAGAAATGTTTCTTGAGCACCAAATCAGCATAATATAATGATTTCTGAATGATCATGTGACACTGAAGACTGCTGAAAATTCAGCTTTGCTAATGCAGGAATAAATAAATAAATACATATTAAATAAATAAATGTTAAAATATATTAAAATAGAAAACATTTTGAATTGTAATATTATTTCATGATATTACCTTTTTTACTGTATTTTTGTAGTAAATGCAGCATAAGAGACTCCTATACTGTATTAATGTATTTTTGAGTAACATTTTAGTTCGTTTGACTACTTTATACTTACTTTGTAGTCACTTATTTATGTGCTGATCTTGTCAAGTCCTGTTGTTTGTTTTTTTTAAACCATGCTGTAAAGTCTCTGGAGTAATTTTGTTTATTTATATTATATTTACATGCAGAGGGAGCTATTGAGGTTCAAACAGGAGGCTCGCAACCTGCAGGGGGTGAAAGTAAGTCTTGCATACCTCCAAACTCCACATGTCTATAAAATAAGACCCTCACACTCACATTACTAAGAATTCAATTAGTCTCAGACTGATATATAGCAGAACAAGTTAGATATGCGAGTTTAGTTTAATTGACTGTGCTTTGTCATCACTCAGGATGCTCTTCAGCAGCGTATGGCTGTGCAGGAGTCCTCAGTCCTGCAGCTCAAACAGGAACTCCTGCGCACCAGTATGGCCAAAGATGAGCTGGCGGGACAAAATGTGAGCGCATGCAAAAGACCTGACATTTTTGTATTTATGCTATGCATATTAATTTTATTTCAGTTAATATTTAATAAATATATAATAATCCATAATATATAATGCATAAAAATATAAAGAAGATATAAAGAAAATATTTTTAGTATTGTAGTATTCTATAAATATATGTTAAATTGAGAGTGAATGCTTTTGAAACTTAATATAAAAGTATGCAGGTAAAAATGTCGCTAGGGCAAGTACAGGCCTGACCACCCCAGCAGGAAAAAAAAAAAATCCTTATTGTTGAGACCTAATAATGAATCTGTTTACCTCATTATGTAACTGAAGGCTTCTGCACTTTCTTGTATAGAACAGTTCAGTGTGAATGAGAATGTTTGTGTGTTTCTCAGGCTTGCCTGCAGAGGGAGCTGGAGCACAAGGAGAGTATTCTCAAAGAGTTAATGAGCCATGAGACAGAGGAGGTAACGCCTATAAATAATACACAATTCTCCCCACAGCGGTTTGTTTTCACACATTGCAGATTATGTTTAGTGCTTCCTTTATTTCTTCAAATTTCAAGTAAAGACGCCTTGTCGTCTGTTTCAGCTTCCTGGCTCGCAAAACAACGGCTATTCACACCCACCCGTCACAGCATCAAAACCACACCATGGGGTAAATAAGCCTGAAGCCTTTTTTTCCCTCGATTATTTTATATTATATCTATAGAGATATATGTAATTGGGTCTCTTATAGGCTGAGGAGCTGCAGTTAGTAAGAGATGCTCTCCATAGTCTGAGGAACAGCTTTGGAGGTCACGACCCTCAGCATCACACTTTGGACACCCTTGAGCAAGGTGTGGCCAGCCTGATGGATCGCCTCTATGACCTGGAAACACGCCACAAACATGAGAGGAGGGTACGATGAATGTTTATCCATTCTCATACAGCAGGTTTTGCACCTGATCTACATTCTGTTCTCAAATCAGTCTGTTTCATTGTAGACCCGAGGCAAATCTCCAGGTCATAAAGCGTCTCACTCAGATCGAGACTCCTGGCCTCCTACTTCAAGTAAGCATACATCTTAATCCCAAAACTACGGTGGCCCAGTAGTGCACAACACAACAAAATTGCTGCAACACAACGAAATTAGCACAACATAACAGAAACAAGCCACAACACAAAAAAATTAGCACAACACAATGGAAACAAGCCGCCACGTAATGGAAACAAGCCCCAACACAACGAAAACAAGCCACAACACAACGAAAACAAGC
>NW_015542424.1:839962-840198 GCF_001515605.1 Sinocyclocheilus anshuiensis
ACGAAAAAAAGCCGCAACACAACAAAATTTGCACAACACAATGCAAACAAGCCGCCACGTAATGGAAACAAGTCACAACACAACGAAAACAAGCCCCAATACAATGGAAACATGCCGCAACACAATGAAATTAGCACAACATAATGGAAACAAGCTGCAACACAGAGAAATTAGCACAACACAATTGAAATAAGCCGCAACACAACAAAATTTCCACAATTTCCACGGAAACAAAC
>NW_015542424.1:843015-851904 GCF_001515605.1 Sinocyclocheilus anshuiensis
TGGAAACAAGCCACAACACAACGGAAACGAGCCGCAACACAATGAAATTAGCACAACATAATGGAAACAAGCCACAACATAATGGAAACAAGCCGCAACACAACGAAAACGAGCCACAACACAATGGAAACAAGTCACAACACAACGGAAACAAGCTGCAACACAATGAAATTAGCACAACATGGAAACAAGCCACAACACAACGGAAACGAGCCGCAACACAATGAAATTAGCACAACATGGAAACAAGCCACAACACAACGGAAACGAGCCGCAACACAATGAAATTAGCACAACATGGAAACAAGCCACAACACAACGGAAACGAGCCGCAACACAATGAAATTAGCACAACATGGAAACAAGCCACAACACAACGGAAACGAGCCGCAACACAATGAAATTAGCACAACATGGAAACAAGCCACAACACAACGGAAACGAGCCGCAACACAATGAAATTAGCACAACATGGAAACAAGCCACAACACAACGGAAACGAGCCGCAACACAATGAAATTAGCACAACATGGAAACAAGCCACAACACAACGGAAACGAGCCGCAACACAATGAAATTAGCACAACATGGAAACAAGCCACAACACAACGGAAACGAGCCGCAACACAATGAAATTAGCACAACATGGAAACAAGCCACAACACAACGGAAACGAGCCGCAACACAATGAAATTAGCACAACATGGAAACAAGCCACAACACAACGGAAACGAGCCGCAACACAATGAAATTAGCACAACATGGAAACAAGCCACAACACAACGGAAACGAGCCGCAACACAATGAAATTAGCACAACATGGAAACAAGCCACAACACAACGGAAACGAGCCGCAACACAATGAAATTAGCACAACATGGAAACAAGCCACAACACAACGGAAACGAGCCGCAACACAATGAAATTAGCACAACATGGAAACAAGCCACAACACAACGGAAACGAGCCGCAACACAATGAAATTAGCACAACATGGAAACAAGCCACAACACAACGGAAACGAGCCGCAACACAATGAAATTAGCACAACATGGAAACAAGCCACAACACAACGGAAACGAGCCGCAACACAATGAAATTAGCACAACATGGAAACAAGCCACAACACAACGGAAACGAGCCGCAACACAATGAAATTAGCACAACATGGAAACAAGCCACAACACAACGGAAACGAGCCGCAACACAATGAAATTAGCACAACATGGAAACAAGCCACAACACAACGGAAACGAGCCGCAACACAATGAAATTAGCACAACATGGAAACAAGCCACAACACAACGGAAACGAGCCGCAACACAATGAAATTAGCACAACATGGAAACAAGCCACAACACAACGGAAACGAGCCGCAACACAATGAAATTAGCACAACATGGAAACAAGCCACAACACAACGGAAACGAGCCGCAACACAATGAAATTAGCACAACATGGAAACAAGCCACAACACAACGGAAACGAGCCGCAACACAATGAAATTAGCACAACATGGAAACAAGCCACAACACAACGGAAACGAGCCGCAACACAATGAAATTAGCACAACATGGAAACAAGCCACAACACAATGGAAACAAGTCACAACACAACGAAAACAAGCCACAAAACAACGAAATTAACACAACACAATGGAAATAAGTTGCAACACAACAAAAACAAGGGGAAAAAGCCGCAACACAATAGAAACAAGCCACAACACAATGGAAACAAGTCGCAACACAAATAAATGAGCACAACACAATAGAAACAAGCCACAACACAACAGAAACAAGTCACAATACAGCAAAATTAGCACAATAATGAAATTAGTCCTATGCATTGTGCTGTGGTAATTTCGTTGTGTTGTTGAGATTTAGTTTTGCACTACTGGGTCACTGTACAAAACACCTCAGTACAGGAAATGACATAACCGTTTAAATATATATGAATATCATTTGTACTTGTCAGGTTTCACAGTAGGTATATTGCTGCTTATTTAAAATACTACTAAAGTGAATAATCTCTTCTGCTCTCTTACAGAAATGGTTCATTCTCAGAGCAGCCCTGCGTTAAACTCATCAGCATGCACCAAAGTCCTGTACTTCACTGACCGCTCACTCACGCCATTCATGGTCAACATCCCCAAGAGGTCAGTCAGACTCTTGGGTATTACACATATATGTGGCTTGAGTGGATCTTTAGCCTTAAATCAATATAATGTAGTATGCTTTACATATGTGACCTTGGACCACAACAGTTTTTTAGGATAGAATAATATTTGGCTGAGATATTTGGCTGAGGGTGTCAAAAATATCGAAATATTGAAAAAATTGCCTTTAAAATTGTCCAAATTAAGACCTTAACAATGCATATTACTAATCAAAAATTAGATTTTGATATATTTACGGTGGGAAATTTACAAAATATCTTCATGGATCTTTACTTAATATCCTAATGGTACAAATATACCCATACGACTTATGACTGTTTTTGTGGTCCAGGGTCACATATGTGCTATGAGATTTTTCATTGTCTTATGTCAACAGGCTTGGGGAGGTCACCCTGCGAGACTTCAAGGCTGCTGTTGATCGGGAAGGCAATTATCGGTACCATTTTAAAGCACTGGATCCAGAGTTTGGCACTGTGAAGGAAGAGGTATTGCCACATAATCAGTCAACAGGATATTTTCTCATTACATTCAAGCATCTAAATCAGTGGTTTTCAACCAGAAGGCCAGGGCCCATTAGGGGGGGCTTTCAATTATGAATGGGGTCTTTAAATATTTTTTTGAACAGTGGGGACTTTTAAAGGGATAGTTCACCCAAAAATGAAAATTCTGTCATTAATTACTCACCCTCGTGTCGTTCCAAACCCGTAAGAACTTCGTTCATCTTCAGAACACAAATGAAGATATTTTGGATGAAATCTGAGAGCTTTCTGACCCTGCCTAGAAAGTAGGGATGCACCGATACCGATACTGAGCTCCTGTACTCATACTCGTTAAAATGCCCCGATACCAAACGCCGATACCACACAGCATGTGATAAGTGCCATATTCAGACAAAGAAACACCGACAACAGACAGCAGAATGGAGTTATTTCTAAACTATAACGAATAAACTGTGATAATGTGAGAAATGTTGTGTCTGAATAAGTTTTGGTTTGACTGTATCATTTGATAAATGAAGTTAACCAACTAACATTATACATACTCTTTTGGTTTCTGTACCCAATATTTTAAAAATTTACAAATGCAATGAAAATATTGGTATCAGTACTCGGTATCGGCAAGTACCAAAAATAAAAGTATCTGTATCGGGCGAGTACTGGAAAAAGTGGTATTGGTGCATCCCTACTAGAAAGCAAAGAAAATGCCATGTTCAAGGTCCGATGTAGTACTCTTGTGAACGCGCATCGAAGACTGACACGGAAGAGAAGAAATTGTTGAATAAAGTCGTTATTTTTGTTTGCTTTACGCAAAAAAAAAATTCTTGTAGCGTTATATAATTAAGGTTGAACCCCTGATTTCACATGAACTATTTTAACAATGTCCTTACTACCTTTCTGGGCCTTGAACGTGGAAGTTGCGTTGCTGTGTATGCAGGGTCAGAAAGCCCTCGGATGTCATCAAAAATATCATAATTTGTGTTCCGAAGATGAACGAAGTTTCTTACGGATTTGGAACATGAGTGACAGAATTTTCTTCTTTTTTTTTTATTTAAATCAAAATAAAATGTTGCATATAATGTATTAAAAGGACCCATGGCTTCTCCCAGGTGTTCCAGGATGACGCAGTGGTGCCCGGCTGGGAAGGGAAGATCGTGGCCTGGGTAGAAGAGGATCATGGGCAAAGAGGGTACTGCACGCATCTATACAGCTGGTACCACATCTGTTTCTCACCATTTTAAGCTCACTCTCTATTTTCCTCGACAGGACCTAACACAAGTCAGCAAGAAGCTGTCTAAGGAAATGGAGACGTCTGTGCCAAAATGAAATAACATTGATTTGTAACTCAAGTGTACAGAGGATGGAGCTTTAGTGCCCCTTTACTCTATCCTGCATGAGCTGAACAGCAGAATGAACCTGAAAGGACGTGGAGGATCATCGTAAGGAGCACCAGATGGAGAAAGTCCCATCTTGCGTCCTGTCCAGACCAGTATTACTCAAACATAACTATACAGAGGATGGGAGGACAGGATTTCTGATCTCTTTTAGAGGTCTTGCCATAGAACAGACACCCATTCAAATGCTTTACTAGCAGACAAACTCTTCACTGTGACGGAGGAGCCTTTTGTTCAGTTCACCTACTTTAAAGTAGGTTCTGCCAGAGTACTTTTTTGTTTATTTCGATGAACCAAAATTGAATTTTTTTTGCTGTGAATAGAGAGAAGTAGGTAATCTTGACTGTCAAGAGTACTTGTGTGAATGTGGTTATGAATCTTAAGAAAGCAGCAGTAAAAGTATGCAAGTATAGAGCAGAAAGGAGTTTGACATCTGCTGTTACCTTGCTGTGAGATTTTTTTTATCTTAGATAAAGAGTTTCCCTAAAACATACGTTAGACACATTCTTTATGAAATTCTGCAAAAAAGACTAAATCTTCTCCAAGGACCAAAGTGTTTTGCTTGTTTGATATAAGATGTAATGTCAAGTCTTTTTTAAGAGATTATGATTTTTTTTTTTTTGTATGCATGTCTTCTAAGAGTCTGCACTGAAGATTTGACTGTATGGTATAAATGTGGTGAAATTACAGCTCATGATTTTGACCATAGCACAACATAAAATGTAGTACAGATACATTGCATTATCACTGCAGGCTTTCAAATGTAATTATCTATCTTTCAAATGTTAACTATCAGATGTGCCGTTCCGCTGCACTGATTTGAGTTTACAGGAAAGTGCCTGGAATCTGCTAAGAAAGAGAGGTGGTCGGGGTTTGCCTTTTGTATTTTTGTTCTGTTTTTTATTTATGTAAATATGTTAATATTTCAGAGATAGAGCGAGGCTTAGTGTCTTTACACTGTATAAATGATGTCCTATAAATACCGAATAATATTTTAAAGATGAAAATGTCCTCTTTGTATCCAAAAAAGGCACATAATCACTCTCATCAGAGAAGCCTGTAGCTAACAAGAACCGTATTGATGGTGATACAAGCGACTGTGTGCTATGACTGAAATTCTGCTTTTACACTCCTGATTACTGCTGGTTTAAGAAGAATGTTATTTGGTTTGCAAATAAACAGTTTGAAGCAGTATACACTATGTGTGTGTGTTTTTGTTAAATAAACTTTATTAAATGTATTATTATCATTTAAGTATTTTGCATCATTTAAAAAAGTTACACGGATCCTTAGGGGACAACAAGTTAAAAAAAAAAACTCAAAAAATATATTTATTTTTTTTATTTTGTATTTAATGCATTTTTAGATGAAAAATGTTTGCTCCCAAACATACTATTGGCAAGTGGGCGGTTCTGTGAAGACATGTTTTTGTTTTTTTTTCTAAGGTATGCATTGGTGAATTATTGGAATGTAAGGACTGTTTATCTAATGAAGCAAGAACGATTTTTCCTGTTATGATTTATTGTTATTTCTACAGATTGCCTAGTTTGTCTGTAACAAAGTTGACAAATATTACTATAAATAAATCAGTTTTTTTAATTAAAAGTAAAAAAGGAAGTAATTAGTGTTTGACAAGCACAGAATTATAAAAATGGAATATGTTTTCAATATGATACTAGAAAGAATTTTTGTTAGTGAACTTTTTTCTTAACTTTTTGAAATGCCAAATGTATCTCCAATTATAAAATCACCCCTTTACATTCAATTTAGCAACAACAAAAAATAAACAAAAAAATCATCATTTCATTGGACCATTATTTAATTATTTAAATAAAATATAACTATAAATGTTAATAAAAACTGACCAATCCTGCTACCCCATGATCTCTTCGAGTGTAGAATGTAAAAAAATATCAATCACTTCAAATGTTAGCGGTCAATAAATGTTTCTCGCCGCTCCAGGTCGTTAGATGGCGCTGATTCACTTACTCAGCAACGCTCACTGCCAGCAAAACATCTCGCCAAGTAAACATTCACGTGTTGTTACGCACTAGCTAGTCAACGAAACAGAGTGAAAATGCGGGATAAAAAGGATAAAGAGAAGACACAGATAACCGATGATCCTGTGAAGAATTTTGACAAATGGAAAAGGAAATACAACAAAACAAAGAAACGAGTCAAACTAGTTCAAAAGACCACCAAGAAACGCGACTGGGAGGTGGAGAGAGGAAACATACAGAAGCTGGTGAATAAATACTCGGAGGTGAGATATCATGAGGCTGATATTGCAAAGCATTTCTGACTTCTCGTACAGTACTTGTTTCTAGGGATTGCCACGTGTTTACCTACCTGTTACGCAGCTGTTGTGGCATCTGGCTTGACAGATCAGTCTTTTGACATTTAAAAGCAATGTTTACAAGTACTAGTCCTTTGGATGTTGTGCTTGAAGTGTTGCTGATGGTTGTTTGTCAGCACAGGTCTTCACATAAACATGATACTGTTTTATTGGTGGTCAGTGTTTTTTAGTCCTGGGACAGAACAGGCCACTTAACAGACATAAAAGTTAACATATCAAGGTTTTTTCAGCATGTCAAGTATTCAGACGTGTTGCACTGTTCTGCATCTTCTATTTTATGTGGTGTTGTTGTTGAGATTTATAATAGTCCTGATATCCTTCGTCAGACACCTAATCCATCTTAAAACATGCCACTGTGAAGGTTTTGACACGAGTAACTGTTTTCCTATAGATCAAGCCCAAAGAGGCTGTGAAGTTCTCTGATTTTCCACTCTCAAAAAAGACTCTGAAAGGTGAGCAAACTTGATTATTTGCATGTTAATAAGTTCACATATGTCTTCTTAATCTTAATGATGCTCTTGATCATGCCATCAGGTCTTCTTGAGGCTCAGTACAGGCAGCCCACAGAGATTCAGAGGCAGACGATTGGCTTTGCTTTGCAAGGGAGAGATGTTCTTGGTGCTGCAAAGACTGGCTCTGGAAAGACTTTGGCCTTCCTCATCCCGGTAAGCAATAGAGCAGTGGTGACGTATGTTTGTAGGCCAACTTGGAAATTAGCATCACCCTGGTTCTCTTGACAAAAACCCAACAGTTATGGGTTAGAATTAATTTATTCTACATTTATTTGATCAAAAATATAGTAAAAAATCAATATTGTGAAATTTTATAAAATATTTTGAATAAAAAACCCATAGAAACCCCAATGAATTCAGGATAATGGAACTGAAAGTGCAATGACAAGATTGTATTTTTTTTTTTGTTCTATTTTATATTTATGTCAATATGTAATATTTACAATATAATATATATTATGATTAGAGGCCGACCGATATGGGTTTTTTGGGGGCCGATAACGATATTAGGGAGTAAAAAAGTCCGATACCGATATATCGGCCGATAATATCAGCTAAACAATATATCGGTCGGGCTCTAATTATGATATTGAGTATGTTATATTTATGTAAATATGTAATAAACCTTTTAGAGCAACATAGGGGTGAGTAAATGATGACAGACTTGATGACACTCTTTTACTTTAAAATATTTAATCTGCAGTGTTTTTTCAAATTCAAACATAATTATCGAAGCCTCTCTAATGCACTGTGACTGTGTCCAGGTTTTGGAGTGCTTGTACCGTGAACAGTGGACTTCGATGGATGGCCTCGGCGCTCTCATCATCTCTCCCACCCGAGAGCTGGCCTATCAGACCTTTGAGGTGTTGAGGAAGGTCGGCAAGAACCATGAATTTTCTGCTGGTCTTGTAATTGGCGGAAAGGTGTGTCTCTCTTGTCTTTAGTGATTAGTATGGTTCTTGCGTATTTTTTGTCAAGGTTTTTATTGTGTAATAATTGGTTATTCTTTTTCAATGACTGCAGGATCTGAAAGATGAATCAGAAAAAATCCATCGGACCAATATCATTATCTGCACCCCAGGACGTCTGCTGCAGCACATGGACGAGACGGCCACCTTTCATGCTTCAGATCTGCACATGCTTGGTAAGGTGATGCTTAGAAAGAGTTTTTAATACACTGCTGTTCAAAAGTTTGGGGTTAGTAAGATTTTTATTTTGATCAAAGCATTTATTTGATCATTACTCTTGTCTTCAGTGTCGCATGATCCTTCAGAGATCATTTTAATTGGCTGATTTGGTGCTCAAGATACATTTCTTATTATCAGCGTTGAAAACCGTATTGCTGCTTTTTATTTTTGTGGAAATCGCGGTACATTTTTGTCAGAATTCATCAATTTGTAGAATCTTGTTGACCCCAAACTTTATACACCAAACTGGTGTTTACATGTGTGCAGTTCTTATTGTCAGCCCCTTACTTTAAAGGTGACATATTATGCCCCTTTTTACAATATGTAATATAAGTCTCTGGTGTCCCCAGAATGTGTTTGTGAAGTTTCAGCTCAAAATACTCCACAGATCATTTATTATATAATTTTGAAAATGCCTATTTTGAGTGGAAGCAGAAACATGCTGTTTTTCGGGCCTGTGTCTTTAAATGCAAATGAGCTGCTGCTCCCCGCCCCCTTTTCCAGAATAGAGCTGCGCCTTTACAGCTCGTATATGCTAAAAACATCTGTTTTGGTTCTGATTATCATGTTTATCGCGCTGAAATCATGCGTTTTAAACCATATGAGTTTAAACTTCTGATATACGGTTTTCTGAGAGCACACATCCGAAGCACACGGAGAGAAAGCTGCTGTCACAGCATGTGGGTACCAAGTTTAAGTTAAAAACACACGAGTTACAAAAACAGTGGGTTATGTCTGTGAAGGTAAAAGCTGGGAAATAAATCGCC
>NW_015542424.1:852075-870967 GCF_001515605.1 Sinocyclocheilus anshuiensis
GGTAATATTATAATGAGATCCCTTTGCCACGTCACCAAAGGAGCGAAATCAGACGCGCTCGTGTTCTCAGAGGCTTGCAGAAAAAGGCTTCCCAAAACAAAGTTACTAGGTTAATCTTTTTCACGTTTCCTTGGTTGGTAGATGCACCAGGGACCTGATTATAGCACTTAAAACCTGGAAAAGTCAGATTTTCATGATATGTCACCTTTAAATAACATGACATATTTTCTCTTCCATGGCAGTACTTGATGAAGCCGACAGAATTCTGGACATGGGTTTCGCCGACACACTCAATGCCATTATTGAAAACCTTCCGAAAACACGGCAGACCCTTCTCTTCTCTGCCACTCAAACCAAGTCTGTCAAAGATCTGGCCAGACTGAGCCTGAAGAACCCAGAGTATGTGTGGGTCCATGAGCAGGCCAAGTTCAGGTAAGCTCATGGTTTTATAGTGATTTATGTTGGGCATCTTTGTTAGTCAGCCCGCTCTTAAAGAGATGAAAATTGTGTCATTTCCTGAACCTCATGTTGTTCCAAACTTGTAAGAATTTCTTTATTCTTCAGAACACACACACAAAAAAATGTAAGAATGTTGGTAACCAAACAGTTGCCGGTACCTACTGACTTCCCTAGTATTGAAAAAAATTCTGTGGAAGTCAATGGCTACTAGCAACTGTTTAGTTACCCACTTTCTTCCAAATATCTTCTTTTTTGGGGGGGTCAATACCTTTAATGTCTTTTTAACATCATGGATGGACATGAAGCTCTTAAACACTGATCTTCTCTGCAGTACACCAGCCACTCTGGAACAGAACTATATGGTGTGTGAGCTGCACCAGAAAGTCAACATGCTCTTCTCGTTTTTGAGGAGTCATCTTAAGAAGAAGATCATTGTCTTTTTTGCCTGCTGCAAAGAGGTAACAGCTCAAACAATTTCTGTAGTACATCTCAGTGTCTGTTTTCATAGAATGGAGTGGGTTTAAAAAGGCTGAAACCACTAGTAAAAATGATATAATATTACTCTTTTCTTTTCTTTTTTTTTTTTTTCTTTTTTTTGTTAATTAAAAAAAATAGAATTAAACTTTTTTCACATTATATATGAGCATTATTGTTTAGACTTTCAATTAAACATATCTTGCACTACTGTTCCAAAGAATCTGTAAAACTTTCTTGAGTCTCTTATGCTCACCAAGGTTGCTTTTAGTTCAGAAATTTATTTTGCATTTAGATCAAAAATACACTTGAAAACAGTAACATTTTGAAATATTATTTTAATTTGCCATAACATCTTTTTTTTTTATTTGAATATACTTTAAAATGTAATATATATGATTGCAAAGCTGAATTTGCAGCATTACTCCAGTCTTCAGTGTCACATGATCGTTTAGAAATCATTCTAATATGCTGATTTGCTGCTTAAGAAACATTTCTTATTATTATTATCAGTGTTGTGCTGCTTAATTTTTTTTCAGAATTCTTTCATGAATAGAAAGTTAAGAAGAACAAAAATTTTTGTAACATTATAAATATATTCACTGTTTAATCAATTAAATGCATGCTTGCTGAACAAAAGTATTGATCAAAAAAAGTTTTGAATGGTAGTGTGTTACTAGTAGTGTAATGATGATGAAATGCATTGGTATTGTTCTGTATGTGCAGGTTCAGTATCTGTTCCGGGTCTTCTGCCGGTTGCGTCCGGGTATCTCCGTACTTGCTTTGCATGGCAAACAGCAGCAGATGAAGAGGGTGGAGGTTTATAATGACTTTGTCCGGAAGACCTCAGCCGTCCTCTTTGCCACAGACATCGCTGCCAGAGGACTTGGTAATGGAAATTTATTCTGTGGAAAAATGCACATGTTAGCTTTGAATGACTGAAATAAGTGCTGTCAATTTAATATTTGATTTGAGCACAGATCTCAGCAAATGTTTGTGAATATTTTTTTAATGAAGCAGCATGTCCTGTAAATAAATCAGTTTGATGGACAGCCATAACTGAAACACATTTAATGGGTTTTTGTTTGTGGTCCTAGACTTCCCTGCAGTGAACTGGGTGCTGCAGTTTGACTGTCCTGAAGATGCAAACACATACATCCACAGAGTTGGCAGAACAGCCAGGTAACACTGATTAATTGTTTTAATCTGTATATTTAGTGACGGTTAATTTTTCATAAAGCATTGTAAAAAATCTTAACAGAAGAATGTTTTATCTGAAACACTAGATGGCAGATTTGAACCATTCCTCATCACTTCCATGATTCTAATACATATGGAAACAATGTTGACATTGGAATTAAGCTCTTACATAAAATCATATTTAACCACTGTACAGATTTGTCTATTTACACTGGACACATGATGGATTAACAGCAGCTCAGCTATTTAGTTTTTCCATTTTTGGACTTGTTACAGTCTCACCTTGAGGGCACGTTTTAGGCACTGGATAGCTACAGAAACATGTCAAGTTTCTCAGTGCTTAGAGCGAGACAGCACACACCTGCCATCCGCCCAGCTGCCAGCTTCACTCTCTTTTCTTGGTGCTACGCTTGTCTTTTCAGTGTGGAATCGATATTCTCAGTAACACCCCTTCATAGATCACCACCCTCTGCAGAAAGCTCATGAGCTTCAACACGAACGCTCACAGAGCTGAGCATTTAAAAAAAGAGAAACGGTTGTGTGAGAGGCCTGTATTGCAGCAGACCACCTAGTGTGACCTTAAAGGGACAGTTCACCAAAAAAGAAGAAATTCTGACCTCATGCACTCACTGTCATGCCATTCCAAACCTGATTGCTGATATTTTTATGTGGCACAGAAATGAGGAAATTTTGAGTGAAATATTCCTTTAACACACGCATTCTCTTTCTCTCTTTCTCTGCAGGTATAAGGAGGGAGGCGAAGCTCTCCTTGTCCTATTGGCCTCAGAGGAGAAGGGCATGATTGCACAGCTTCAAAAGAAGAAAGTTCCCATTAACAAAATCGAGTGAGTGCATCTCTCCTTTACTTTGTGACTGCATGCAGTCAGTTTTGCAGTGAAAATAAGATGAGCTTGGAGCTAATGTGTAGTTTGGTCAGTGTTGTAGTGTGTGACATGTTTAGCAGAGACTGTATGCATGGGCTTTGTGAATAATAGAGGAAGCCACATGCATGCTGAGAATGAAAGATGGCAGCTTAATGCATGTGATCATGTGAGATCATTATGATCTGTGATATCTACTGTGAGAATGCAGCTGCAGTCTCAGTCTCCACAGGCCTGATTTTATGTTTGCTGTTATTCAGTGTTACTGTACTCACAGAAATGTCCCAATTTAACCAGAATGCTCAGTTAATTTAGTTGCATTTGCAACTGCATTTACAAACATCAGTGCCTGACTGGAATGGGCAAAAATTCCGTTGTTTGTTTAATTTCAATTTAATTGAAATCCCTGTTTGTGTAATGGTCAGATGTCCCAATACTTTTGTGTTTATTTAGTGTATATTCCATAATTAGACACTTTTATTGAAAGCAAGTTATGTCACTATATGATCAGCTAGGGCTGGACAATAATTCAATATCAATATGTATCGCGATATAATTTTTTTCAATAACGGTGATATGATTTTTAAACACATTTCCGATATTTCGATATACATTACCAGCTTCCCATACATTGATTTATTTGTGCCGTTTGACTTCGTTGAATAAATATGAGCACTGCACGTTTCAAAATCATAACACGGCGTCGTGATATAAATTTTGGCCATATCGTCCAGCCCTATGATCAGCAGCCGTTTTTGTAGACAGTTGTTGTTGTTTTTTTCAAAGCAGCATGCGATGATTTCAATTTAAAGTTCAATTAAACATTTTATATCGTACAAAATATAATAATATAAAATAATGCAAAATTAAAATAATGTGCTTCTGTGTTTTTTTTATAATTTATTTGTTTTATAACTTTAAGTATTTGTTTATTTATGTTTTATTATAAACCATTTCATTGTTAATAAAGTGTTTTGTCAGTTGTTAATAAACTTAAAATTAATTAAACCTCTTTATTTTTAACTTTTTAAAACGTCTAAATTTTCATCCAATCACAAATATGTTGGACTCTGTTTACACCTGCACTGACCGCTTGACAGATGTTAATACCAGGTGTAAACAAGGCCATTGACTTAAAGGGATAGTTCACCCAAAAATGAAAATTCTGTCATTAATTACTCATCCTCATGTTGTTCCAAACCCGTAAGACCTCCGTTCATCTTCGGAACACAGATTAAAATATTTTTGATGGAATCTGAGAGCTCTCTGACCGTCCCATAGACAGTAAGGGCACTACCACGATCAAGGTCCAGAAACGTAGCAAGGACATCGTTAAAATAATCCATGTGACATCAGTGGTTCAACCATAGTTTCAAGGAGCTACGAGAATACTTTTTGTGCAAAAAGAAAACAGAAAAATAGCTAATAATAGCACCATTTTGGAGAGTATCACATACGTAAACAACGTATGTTGTTCTGTGTCAGCTGCGTCATGTAGATACGTTGTCTACGTTGTTTGCGCTTTGATCTGAACGAAAATGTTGCCGCGTAGTGCAGCTGACACAGAACAGCATACGTTGTTTACATATGTGATACTCTTCAAAATGGCGCTATAGGGTGACGCGGAGGAGACAAATTGTTGAATAAAGTTATTTTTGTTTTCTTTTCGCACAAAGTATTCTCATAGCTTCTTAAAATTACGGTTGAACCACTGATGTCTATAGGAGGGTCAGAGAGCTCTCAGAATTCATCAGAAATATCTTAATTTGTGTTCTGAAGACGAACGGAGTAATTAATGACAGAATTTCTATTTTTGGGTGAACTATGCCTTTAATCATTTGTTTTAATTCATTCACAGGGTGAACCCAGAGAAGTTGGTGTTCGTCCAGCAGAAGTTGGAGGCCTTCCTGGCACAGGAGAAGGAGCAGAAGGAACGAGCACAGAGGGTAAGGCCCGAGGAGACCTGAGTTCCTGTGCAGTCTGTCACACCTCGTCTCAAACACTAAAGCTTGATGCTGTACTGTAGAGCAGAGCCATGCTTTTAGGATAATCTGATTGTCTGCCTCACGCTCAGGGCTGAGCTTTGTGAGGCTCATTATAGAGAGAAGAACAGCATGAAATGTAATCGGGCAAATTGCTGCCATGAACGCCTGCTAGTGCACTCTCACTAATGTGTTTATCAGGGATAAGTTTTCAGATTTTATCCTCCGTAATGCCTCTTCTCTTTTTCCCCTCCTCTCAACGGCAGTGTTTTGTGTCCTACCTCCGCTCCGTCTATCTAATGAAGAACAAAGACGTCTTTGATGTTTTCCAGCTCAAACTCCCAGAATATGCCATGTGAGTGGATGCTGTGAAGTAATGCCCAGCAGTCCTCTGTGTAAATGTGTTTGTGTGTGTGCCATGCGTGTCCACTTTGAACACACTCTTGAGGACTTCAAATGATGTGTCGTTGTTATGCAATTAAATCATCCAAAAAGAAACCATCACCATCTGTTTTGAAAACAGAGACTGTTTAATACAATTATTTTGTTCATAATTCATTATAGTCTAGTGGTTTGTGTCCATAATCTTGTCTCTATTTTTCCATATCCCCATATCCTGTCCAAAACTGTCTTTATTTATAAAAAGTGTCAAAAATGACCTGTCACTGTATGTTCAGCGGTCATATTTCTGATCATACTTGAACAGTTCATTTTAAAGCAGCATGTACCTTTAAATTTTTTTTTTTAATTATTAATATAGAAAATATACAAATATTATATTAATGTTTTGTTCTAAAAGCTTTTTTTCCCCATCTGCAAATGTCTCTATTAATAAAAAGTGGCAAAAAGAACTGAAATAGTAAAAAATTATCTGTCACTATATTCAGTAATCGTTTATAATCATATTTGAGCAGTTACTTTCTTTTAAAACAGCATATAACCGTTTTAATTTTTAAAAAACATTTGGAATTTTATTCATGCACATTTTATATATTATAGAATATATACTCTATTATAAATGCTTTATTTTTTACAAAACATTTTATTTTTAATAGACTTTTTTTAGACTTTATAAAAAGTGGCAAAAAGAACTCATATGGGATTTTTTTTAAAATGCATTTGATTTGATGTCAAGCTGACATCTTTGTATGGTCTTGTTGATGTCAGGTCACTGGGTTTGGCGGTGGCTCCGCGGGTCCGTTTCCTCAATAAGGCCCAGCAACAGAAGAGTGGAGTGACGCAGGACAACAGCGGCACTGCAGGACACGAGTCTGAAGATGATCTGAAGAGTTTCAAAGCCCAACTCAAAGGAGAGCAGTCTAAGTCTCAGTCCTCACAGTCTGAGGAAGAAGAGGATGATGATGAGGATGAGAATAAGGATGAGGAGACATTAAAGCCTGCAGCTCTGCTATGTGGCTTTAATGAAGAGGATGAGGATGACCAGAAAGATCAGGACCTACTGACTGTCAAGCGTAAAGATGTGTTCAATATCAATGAAGAGAGCCAGGATGATGAGGTAAATAAACAACACGCATCTGGTGTAATTACAGTTATTGCACATTTTTGATGGGCTGTGCTTTGTGAACACAGGAATTATTAGCAGTTAAGGGGTCCCATTTTAATATAAATGGTTGCCTAAGGCAATTTCATGGCTGAATGTTTGATTTTATGCACCTGCTAGTAATAAGTGTGACAGAAATGGCTCAAACTATTAATTAGAGGAAAATGTCCATATACTTTTGGCTTTATAACCGAGTAATGGTCACATTTTGCCATGCTGAAACAGGACGTTCCTGAATGCATCATTTGCATCTATTTTAACATAACACAGGAATTCAATTGAGAATACAAAATCACAAATAATCTATAAAAAGGTTTGAATACAAATTACACACTTCAGCTTTATCCTTGACATGAAACATGGAAAATAATTAATGCAGCTTATCTTTGTAACGGTGGGAAGATTGTATCTGTGGTGCTTGAGAAATGGACATTGTTTTCAGTCATCTTCCTCCTAACGTCTCGGCTGTTGTGACCCATTGCACTGTGATTCAGAAGAGCTTCTATTCGAGGTTCTGTGCACTTTGCGTTCAGAGCGCCTGGTTTTAATAGGCCTCCAGATATGAAGACATGCTAAATTATGTAACTCTCCTCTGAATATGCCTTTGAGACGCAGTTAACATTATGAGAGACGCGGACCTGTGAGTCATGTCAGAATTGCCTGATATGTCTTGAGGCTCCACAATCAAAAAAAACAAGGGCTGTCAGTTGTATTAATTTAGCCCTATAATTTATTGTTATTATTAAAAATAGTTCATTATTAAACATTTGGTATTATTATTAGTATTTTAAAGAATAATGATTCTATTGACCGATTAAATTCAAATGTAAAGACATTTTTAAAAATGCTGTTCTTTATCAGTCACAGTTTTCACAAAACTTAAGAAGCAGCAACTGTTTTCAACAGTAAGAAATGTTTCTTAAACACCAAATCAGCATATTAAAATGATTTCTAAAGGACCATGTGCCACTGAAGACTGGAGTAATGGCTGCTAAATATTCACAGGAATAAATTAATTGTAAAGTATAGAAAACAACAATTATTTTAAATTGTAATATTTTACAATATTACTGCTTTCACTGTAGTTTTGATACATACATATAAAGAATTAAATGATGAAAAAGCAACAACTCGATTTATAATTAAAATATGGAAATAATAAAATGTCTTTGAATTATCATCTTTTGCTGGCTTTTCTCTGCAAATGTGGATATATTGATTAGTCAACACCTTGTAAATGATTTGATTTTGATTTTTATAGTCAATTAAGTCAACCATTTTTGTTAAAATTTGATGCACAAGGGCTAAAGGATGTTACAACGTTACTTGACACACGACCTGTTAAAGTGCAGATGAGTAAGTATCTTTTTTCGAGTTTGCAGAGTGTTTAAGTGGAAAGTGGTTTTCCTCAAGATCTGAACCTTTTCACATCTCATCAGCAATCGACTTTAATGACTACAGAGGAGAAAGTAATATTGTGGAGTGGTGTTGGGTGTCTCAATGTCCTGGTTGAATGACGGGATCGAATGAACTGTTTTCGGAGCTCCTTTATGAATTCGCTTTTTTTAATCTTGGCCTCAGGGAGGTAAAAATGACAGCTTTTATAATTACATCTGCTTGTGTAAAATACATTTTCTCTTTCTTTAGGGCACAGATGCTAAGGCCAAGAATCAGAAACAAAAGGAATCCAAATTCAAAGACGCAAAGAAAATACAGAAAAAGAACTTCAGGGTCAACACTAAGAAGATCTTCACTGAGGAGGGAGAGGTTTGTATGATCAGAAACACATTACTGAGAGTCATAAAAGGCAGTGTACATTAACTGTGATGTATGTGGGCAGGTGGTGCAGCAGTGGCCTCCATTGCAAAAGACCGTGGTACCAGATGAAGAGGAGGAGGAGACGTCTGGCATTAATGTGGAAGCAGCCAAAGAGCGGCTTCGCAAGGAAGACCAGGAGTTCGACAAGATCGAGTACCGTCGTAAAATCAAGGAGAAGCATAGGGTGAGATAGACCATACCATCATATTTTCCATCCTCCTGGTTCATGCCAAGTTTATATAGCTCCTCCTTGAGTCAAAAGGCTTCTTTGAATCACTTTATTTATTGTGTTCAGCTCCAGGTGTTTCAGATTAAAGTAATATTGAAGGAGCTGAGGGCAATGGGCAATCGAAAAGACACTCTGGCCCTGTGGCTGGTGCTCTCGCAGGTTCAGGCAAATCGAAATAACTGAGATGCCTGATCAGGCAGCGTGGCTTGAAGCTCCAGGCGTCAGTGCTGAGATTGGGCCTCTGTGAATTATTACTGTAGTTCTGAGTATTGGACAAGCTTTTAAAGGATTGCTCTCCGGCAAAATCACACCATTTGCATTGTTCCAGCAAAGAGTTTTCTCGTTGAGAGTCAAGTATGGTGAAGTGCATCCCTAGTTTATGTCTGATGTAGTTTTCAGTTTATTTTTGTTTTTTTGAAATCGATCGCTGGGAGAGTGTAGCTCAGTGAGAAAGCACAGAAGTAATGGGATCTATTTCTGTAACTGGACACAGAGCAGATGAGCGCCATGTTCTTTATGTCCTGTTTCAGTGGCCCTTTTTCATTCCAGTTAAACCTAGAGTTAGTTTTTAGTCGATTTTTGCTGTTTTCCTCTTTTTTTAACGATAGAGTACAGAAGGCAGGAATTGATTGGAAAAAGAGTTGAACTTGCGACAATCATATGAGCACCATGGCTTAATATGTCTGCTAAACAGTAGATCAGGGTTTTCCAAACTCCAAAGTAAATCATAAAAATACAAATTAAATAAAAATGAATAATTAATAAAATCATAAAAATCTCAGAATAAAGACAGTCAAAATAAAATGCTTACTCAAAAGATTAAATGATTTACGGACAAATAATTAATCATAAAAATTTAAAATGAAAGTAAATCAGTAAATCATGAACATGCAAATGTGTTGTTAAATTATCTAAATAATCAATTCAAATCTCAGATGTACTTCAAGCAAATATTTTGTCATAAAGCTTGGACAGACAACAAAGTTTGGTAGTTCCTGCACTAGGTCTTGGCTTGGTTTTTGCCAAACATTTAACCAGATGAGTCATCCATTGAAAAGCAAATATTAAAGTCAATGTAAAATAAGATGCAGGTATTTCATTGAATACATTTTTTTTTTTTACGTAATCTCTGAAACAACATTCCTGTTCTTCTGACATCACTTAGACTTTACATGTTATATGTAATGTTCCCCAATAGCCACACAGCTATTTAGCCCATGTTTTGGCAAACTCTCATTCTGGTCAGGCTCTATTTGTATGTAATGGACACTTTTTTTCCAATCAATACAATCACCATTTTTTTTTTATCTTATAAAAAAACCTATTTTGCTCAGAAATACATCAAATTGTGGAATTAAGTTGTGTTATAAACTAAATTGTCTTTGATTTTAATAAGCTGAAACTGAATATTTGGCCCTATTTTTTTATAAACAGAGAGGTTGTTGTCTATGTTAACCCAGCATAGTACATTTTAAATCTTTCATATCTCAGCCAAGCAAAAACTAAAATAAAACATGCTGGTGCCAGTCTCTCCTGCCAATTTCTTCTGTCAAGTACTGACATGCAGACTGGCATACAGTAAAAACTTTTTTTTTTTTTTCTTCTTCTCTGAAAGTCACGAGGCAGAAGACATTGTCTGTGAACATTCCTGTGAAAAGCCTAACCATCCTAATCCATTTTGATTTAGTATTTTGTGCTGTCAGAGACTTTGAGAGGCAGCTACCCAGTAATCCATCAGATACGTGCTCATGTTCATTAATCAGACACGCTAGGCTCGCTGGTGCCTTTGTGTTTCATATTCTCTTATGGAGTCTTTATTACTCCAGCAGAACAACATTTGTAGCTGAACCCTGAGACTAACATCATGCATAGGGTTTTTTCTGTTCCTTTAAAACCGCTGATGGGTTTTGCTGTCAGGGTTTTGCTGCATATGTGATGTGTGCCAAGTCAGCAACTCAAGATGTGTCAGTAAAGTTTAACTTTAAGGGTAGGCTGAGTCCTTAGACCTCCTAAGCTATTCATATCAAACTTGTGCATTCTTTTAATGAGAATATAGTTTTATAGAGTACCACAGTGTTCTTGCGGATCTGTGGGAGGATAATAACCTATTTAGAGAGTTTTTAGATAGAATAATGTTCCTGGCTTTCTCAAATATGCTCAGGTCAAACTCACACTTTTTTTTACTTTTTTTTTTTTTTTTTATTAAAGAAATTAAGAAACTGTTATAATTAACTGAAAGTAATAGCAAAAAAATGTCACATGAAACTAAATTAACACCAGAAGAAATGCCTGAAATACTTTTTAATAAGCAGTAGTGAAGTTATTTGAAATTAAATATTTCTATAAAAGAGATCTCCAATGATCTCTACCTTTAAAAATGTTAGTTTAAATGTTTGGAAGCACTTTATTATTACTAACATGCATATTACTAGCATATTGGATGTTTATTAGTACTTATAAAGCATATATTGATGCCTTATTCTGCATGACCATATTTTAGATCCCATAATCCTACCTAACATTGACAACTACCTTACTAACTATTAATAAGGAGCAAATTAGGAGTTTGTTCTGAGAAAACTCTTAGTTAATAGTGAATATTTGTTCTGTATTCTAAAGTGTTACCAAATGTTTTATGCAATATATTATGACATATTTAATGGCAACCCACCACTGTCACTGACTTGGATTTTGTGGCACTGATATTTGTGCAATGACATATCCAAGTGAACCGGTGGATATGTTTCCACATTTAGCATCATTTGACATTTCGAAAGTAATGAAAAGCCAATGAAATGCACTTGACATTGGGTTTATTACACTCTCAGCGCTCTGATTTCCATTCAACCCTCAACCTCTTAATATTTCCCGTCTTCCAGACATCTGTGAGTCACTAGTAATGTGTATAGTTGTGTCTGGTAGTCCAGTCGCCCCTTTATATTGGAAAATGACACAAGACAAACATCAAGTCCTATTCATTCTCTCTCCGAAAGAAATGCAGAGCACTGAAGTTAAATTGTGCTTTCTTTTCCCCGAGTCTGTGTAATCATTTCAACCCCTTGCTGTTTGACATGTTTATGAGATTGTGGCGTGACCAAATATAAGTACCTGAGCGCCTATTTATTAAGTAATTTCTTTTTTTCTCTCTCTCGTTTTCAACAGGAGAAAAGACTGAAGGAGAAAGCAGCTCGAAGGGAAGCGAGCAAACAGCATAAAGAGGTATGTCAACCATAGCTCAAAGTCATCTTGAAAGCTGGATGTTAATGATGATAGCCGCCGGTATTGTATGTGAATTTAAAGCAACAGCACATTTAAAGCAAATTTGAGGATCTGAAAGGTCCATAAAATGGTTTATGATTTGAAATGAGGAATTCCTGTCACAGGAAGTCAGAGGGGAAAGATGCCCCTGAGTTTCTGGCCTTTCCCTCCCACAAACAGCGCATAATTTACAGGATGGCAGCTGTCATGTGTCCTGTCTCTCTCTGCCTGTCCTCGCTGGGGGATTGAGCTCTGCGCATCCATATGGAAATGCAGCTGCTGCTCTCCTCTCGTTTGTCATCTGATCAATGCAGCGGTCTGTCCAAGAACACGTGACTATTCATCACCACCCTAACAATGAATCTCAGCACTCTTTTAGCATTCACTCATTCCTTCGACTTAACAGCCCGATTGGTGGTCGATCTGTCCGTCATTACACATGGTCCAGATTAATTTAGAGAGCTATTGAATCACCCTTTTGACAGCATATGCTGTAACAGATAGCAGTGCCGCTTCATTTCCTGTCAATTTCGCTTCTTTTGGGGCTCCTCCCGAGACGTTTGAGGAAATAGATGGACCCGACAGAGTCTTGTTGCTCAATCGGTGACAGTCATTACAGAGAAATTCGTTAATGTAACGCCATTCATTTACAAAAAAAACTTACCTTTCCTTCATTTCATTTGTAGAAGGTTGCCACAGTCACGGAAAATATGCCTTAAGCAGTTTTGCTGCCTAAACTTTTTGTGGAAATAGTGATACTTTTTTTTTAGGATTATATGATGATTTAAAGGGGACATCAGTGTTTGAACATAAATGTGTGTTGGCAGTGTGTGTACACAACCACACTATAATGATAAAAATCCACCCAGTGCCTTTTTTTTTAAATCACCTCTAATCATAAGCACTGTCTCAGATCAAGCTATTCACAGATTCTTGGCAGAGTGACAACACCAAGGCCCTTCCCACGACTATTGACAGACACTGCCGTTTTAGCATAGACCCGCCCTGAGTGAGCTGTCAACAGTCCGCCATTGTTTCAACGCCGGAGCTGAAGTAGACAAGAATGGCTACCAAGCGATTGAGGTGTTTTGTTGTTGGATGTAATAATGAACATAGCAGTCGTCATTTACTCCCGACATCTGAGCTGCTGTAGACGCAGTGGATTATGTTTGTTTTTGAAGTGAATGCACCCCCAATCTCCCTAAATGCGTTTTGTTCATGCAAATCATTCGTGATTCAGCCTCAAATCCAGAAGTGAGTATAAGGTTATTGCAAATCGCCTTTTCTAATAATGTGCTAGTTAGCACGAATGTAGCTAAAGTTACAATCTCAGAGAGCTGCTCCTCACCCCACTGAAGACGGGCGGGGCAAGCAGTAACTCATTAGCATTTAAAGGGACATGCACCGAAACGGGTCGCTGTGAACAGAGTTGTTTTTGACAGGGTAAAAAGGGTGTTGTTTTACACTACCATTGAGAAATTTTAATCAAAGTATGTTATAGACTTTTCATGAAGACATAAAGAATCATACCAACTTGTGGAAAATGAGCATCTGATGTCCCCTTTAAAAAGTCCACAATTTTTGATCATTTTAATGTATCCTTGCAGAATAAAAGTATTAATTTTTTTTTTTTAAATACTGACCAGAAGCAATTGAATGGTAGAGTACTATTTATTGTCATTTTAGTGTATTTAATTTTTTTTTCTAGTTTTGTTTTAAGTTCTTGCTTTATTCCAGAGTCTTTTATACTGACCCCCGTTTATGTCTGTTCTCGTTCTCTGGCGTTATTCAGCGCACATAGGCATCTGTTCAAAGTGCAGGTCTGTCAGCAGAATTCAAATAGGTCTTACAAAGCATGATTAGATTACTGCACAGGCAGAAGCAATGCTGAATACAGAGTATCCTGTACCTAAAGAAACCCCATATCAGGTCCAAGCACAGATATACACGGTCCCCCTAACCAAATCTTTGACGGCAGAAGGCTGTTCTACACTGTAGATTATTCAGACCAAGTACCACCCACTTAGACATGAAGAATTCAACCTGTGAAGTGACCAAGCACAGTTTATTTTATATGATTTTCATTTTGTTCCTTTATCTGTAATAGATTATACCACAATATTATCCTGGCACAGACAATTCAGCCTCTACCAATATGGGCGGTCTGTTTAGATGTGCATATTACTGTAGATCTGTGAATTGACACAGTGGGGATTTAGATTTATGGAGTTATGTGTAAGAAACAAAACCGTTTGGCCACAGACATATGTTTTTCTTTGTCTTAAACCAAAGAAGAAGAGGTCAGAACACGGGGTCATGCTGCACACTATAGACCTTACCAGGATTAAGAAGCTTGCTTGAGGGCACAGCTAGTCCGTCTGGAGGTGGAGCAGACCAGTGGGAAAATAAATCTGGTTGTGACCAGCCCAAGGTCTGAGTTGTTAGGTTTTTGAAACTTTTAATGAACAAAGACAGGGCTGGAATCGATTCCTTTACCACTATCGCTGGAGGAAACGGACACACTTTAGTTGTAAATGATCAAAGACCTGACATATTTCGGGAGATGGTATTCATTGAACAGGATGTGAAGGACCTCTAATAGCCACAAGTGCATTTATAATACCTAGAGAGATCTATCCATTAGCGTTCTCAATGGCAGTTGCTCAGCTGGTGCAGGACCCCCTCAGATGCAAAAATGTGCACCTTTAGGGATACAACAGCTCGTCACTGGGGCAGTACCCTCAAAAGGACATCTTTGCACCTTATGTACCCCTAAAAGGTTCATAGTAGTACCTTAAGGGTACATATTACTACTCTAAGGTACTAATATGCAGCTTTTAGGGGTAAATATAAGTTACTACATCTTCAAAAATTAAAAGGATAGTCCACTCAAAAAAAGAACTTTCTGTGATCATTTACTCACCCTCATGTTGTTCCAAATCTGTATGACCTTTTTTCTTCTGTGGAACATAAAAGACGATATCTTGAAGAATATTGGTAACCAATGAAACAATGAAAGTCATTAGGAATCAAAACTGTTTGTTTTTTAATATTTTCTTCAAAATATTTTCTTTTGTGTACAGTAAATCATAAAATCGGCTTAGTATTTACACTACAAATACAATGTTACAAGTTAATGGGGAAAGAAAATATTAATTGCGAAAGGTGCCATCGTATAAGATATCAGATAATCAGTATTAACGATAAATAAGTACATTATGTAATTGAAGTATTCTCTCTGTCACACAGGAGAAGAAGAAAGGTGATGATGACGACAATGATGATGATGATGATGATGAGGAGGAGGAGGCGGTAGCGTATCTGTCAGGTGCTGATGAAGAATTTGACCCCAGCACACTTCCTGACCCCGACAAAGTGCACAACTCCGAGTCCTCCTCTGAGGAGGAAGAATGGTAAGAATAAAACTTTTGCGAACAACATTAACGACTTTAATCACTTTCAAAGGTCGTGCAGCAATTTCATCTCTCAAACCTCTGATTCATCTCAATGAAAACCGATTGAGTTTTTCATGAAAAGCTAGGAGTGTTAAAAAGGCACAGGACGTGGCCTAAAGGATAGTGATCCTCTAAAATACAAAGTTTCTAATTATGCACACACAGCTTCAAATTGAATGCCTATATTTGAGTGTTGAACCAAATATCATATTTTCCCCTTATCAGTGCATTGCGAAGGTATGCAGGGCTTTGTGTTAGTGGAAAACCATTACACCAGTAAATCAAGCCAATCAGTCCGACACCACATCACGAGGCCGTAATTATTCCGAAATGAGGAATTGATTCTTCTGATACTTAATTACTGCCTCGGCTTTCTCAGCTCTCTCTGCTTGTATTGAGTTTGTAGCGTTCGATTAGGCTCAGGCATGCTGATCCGGTGTTCTTTTTGTACTGAGGTCCGCTGCAGAATTGCCTCTCGGAGGAGGTATCCTTCTGCAGGGGAAAAAGATTCATGATGATTCATTTTCCCCATGGCAGCATTAAGCATAGATCTTTTAGTTCGCTGTAGATAATCTATAAAATGCATAATTGCATCCAGATTTAAAGTGAGAGGCAGGACCATACGTTATGCTTTTTTTTTTTCACACTCTCACTCTCGCTTTTTGTCTTTCGTCCGATCTTCTCTTGTAAAACCCAGTCACGTCCTCTGTTCTCATTCGCCTTCGGTCTTTCCATCTGTCGGCCCGTACCTTTATGTCTCTGTTTTTCTGTCATTCACTCATGTACGCGCATTAAGGACGCTCACTGACACACACAAACACTTGGGGTGTAGCAGTGCAGGTGATACGGCATAGACAGCAGCAGTGGCTCTGATTAATGACTTGGTGCGGTGTGTTTACTGCATGGCTACACTTACTGAATGCAGGAGAGGCTCCGGTGCTGTAAATCTGATAAATCTCTTTTTCTTCCTCTTCCTTTGGCTCGCTCACCCATTTTCTCTTCCGTTATATGGAAGGCTGGTGTTCGGGACTGGAGCCAGAGGCTTCACTAACCGTGAGCTCTTTCCTGTTGCGGTACCTGTCTTCCTGCTTTGCTGTCTTGACAGATACCTCCCTCCCATAAATCTAATAGGATCTTATTGGCCCTGCCTCACCTCTGCCCCTGCCAGCACTTTGTGTCAAGAATAGCAAGATGCTGTACAAATCTTTGGAAATATTCCTTAAAGCGAGAGTGCAGTTACAATGAATGCTGAGTTACAGTAAAATGAATGAGTGGTCCATTTGTAGAGGTTCATGATAAGTTTTTTGAATGATGAATCTGTTCAGTGAATCAGTCGATCCGGTCATAAACATTTCTAAATTATTCATTTATGACTCTCTTCTCAATGATTCTGTCTCAAGTTTAACTAACTGACTCATTGATCCCGTCGCAGCAGTTAACGGATCATATCGGGAATCCAACAACTAGGGCGGCATGATTAATTGAAATGAAAACCGATATGCAATATATATTAGTGTGATTATCAAATCGTAAAAACTGTGGTTTAATTCAATAAATATTTGCTGCGTGAGTGAAGTGCAGTACTGTTTACACGCAAGTAGGAGTAGATGCTACTCCCTCACTCCACTCATCTCTGGATCTGCTCTGAATTTAAGTTGCCTAAAATAAAGCGGCTGTGCTCAACAAAAAATATATATTTTAAGGACTGCTTTCTGCACTGAAAATAAAATGTTGATGATAAAGAAGTTAAGACAGCCATAAATATGAGTATTGTAATTCTACACTTACACAGTAAAATTATTATTTTATTTTTATTAAATATATAATTGGTTTTTATTTTATGGTCGAAGTACAATAGTGTTAATTTTTATTTTGTTAAAATTTTATTTAGTGTTTTTTATGCAGCTTATAATAATAATAATAATTATTATTATTATAAGCTGCATAAAAATATTATTGTAATTAGTCATATATATATATATATATATATATATAATTACAAAATGTTGGCAAAATCGTGCCGCCCTACAAACAAGCACATCAAACCTGGAAACACACACATTTATTTATAGCACAATATTTTAAATTGTAGAAAATTTGCAATTTATTATTTTTTTCCAAATCGTGCAGCCCTTCCAACAACTGACAAGAAGATATAGATTTTCTTATATACACAGTGTTCCTTAAGTGATAGTTCACCCAAAATGAAAATTCTGTCATTTACTTACCCTTAAGTTATTCTAAACATGTATGACTTTCTGGTTACACTTTATGTTAAGGTCCAATTCTCACTATTAACAAACCATTAACTACGACTTTTGCCTCAATGAACTCCTAATTTGCTGCTTATTAATAGTAAGTAAGGTAGTTGTTAAGTTTAAGTATTGGATAGGATTAGGGTTGTAGAATATGGTCATAATAAGTGCTTTATAATTACTAATAAACAGCCAATATGTTAATAATAGGCACGATAATAAGCAACTAGTTAATAGTGAGAATTGACCCCTATACTAAAGTGATACTTACTGACTTTATTCTGTAGAACACCAAAGAAGATATTTCAAAGAATGTTGGTAACAGTTTTGTTACCCATTAACTTCCGTTGTACTGACCAAAAAACTGAGTGACATGAGTTAATGATTTTCATTTTTGGTCATTTTCCCTTTCATTTTGATATTTTTTACCAGCAGTGCTTTATTTAGCTTGTTGATTTGCACATCCCTAATCCTGAGTCATTGAGCTGGTTGGACATAGCCAGTAATTTGAAACTCTATATGACCAGAAGCCCTTAACAACTTAAAGGGTTAGTTCACCCAAAAATGAAAATTAGCCTGTGTTTTACTCGCCCTCGAGGCATCCTAGGTGTATAGGAACAGAAGGAAACACGATGCATTAAGAGAAAAAACTTTTGAACAGGATGAAGATGTCCCAATTTTTCTTATTTTGCTGGAATATAATTTTTTTCCCATTTAGTACTGCCTCGGAAGCAACAGAAGATACTTGCATGTTTCCCGGAAGACAAATTAAGTACAATTTACCTTGATCTTCAAATTCAAAAAGTTTTCTTAATGCATCGTGTTTCCTTCTGGAGCATCAGTGAATGTTTGAACCTTTTTTAATAGTTGTGTTTGAGTCCCTCAGTTGTCCTCAGTGTGAAAAGATGGATCTCAAAATCATACAGTCACTGCTGGAAAGGGTTCAAATATGCAAACGATTCTAGAAAACTGAAGAATCTGCAGGACACAGAGGATTTTTCTGAGGAACAGTGCTCAGTTTAACTGTTCAGAACAAACAAGGGACTCATGAACAACCATCACAAAACAAAAAACAGTGGTAGATCATCCAGGTAACCACACACAGTATTAAGAACCAAGGGTTCCCAAACGTTTGAAGGGGGTTATTTTTATAATTTCAGCTATTTTTTTGTCTTGTGGACTATATGTAAACATCTTTTATGTAAAATATCTTACTCGGGACAGTACTAAATAAAAAATAACATGCATTTTGTATGAGCTCTCTTATTTTGTTAAAATTATTCACATTTTCACAGATTCTGCAAGGGGTTCCCAAACTTT
>NW_015542424.1:874245-906241 GCF_001515605.1 Sinocyclocheilus anshuiensis
ATGTAAACATCTTTTATGTAAAATATCTTACTCGGGACAGTACTAAATAAAAAATAACATGCATTTTGTATGAGCTCTCTTATTTTGTTAAAATTATTCACATTTTCACAGATTCTGCAAGGGGTTCCCAAACTTTAGCATGTCACTGTATTTCAAACGTAATAAACACTTTTCTCTCACTTCCGGTATCTGTCATACGCGGAAGGCGTTCGGGCGGATGACGCAAGACGTATGCGCAGCACGCGCGCCTTTGAGATATGCTAGTCTCGCGAGTTTGTTTATAAGAGCAAAGGAAGCCAAGTTTCCTTACTTTAGCAAAGGAAAACCAGTCTCCTCTTGGTTTATATCGAAATCCTCCTACTTTAGCAAAGGAAAACCAGTCTCCTCTTGGTTTATATCAAAATCCTCCGACATTTTTCTTTGCAAATCTGCGGTTTGTACTTCTAATTCGTGACCGGCGTTTTGTTTTGTTCTCTCTCCGTGTTTGTCACTAATCACGCAACGCTGACGTCTTGCGTCATCCGCCGGAATGCCTTCCGCATATGACAGATACCGGAAGTGAGAGAAAAGTGTTTATTACGTTTGAAATATGGATATTTTTCTGACAAAAACACATGGATTCACTACAGGAGGCCTTCATTCACCCCCCGGAGCGGTGTGAGGCACGTTTATTATGGATGCACGTGCTTTATTTGACGGCTTGTGGACTGTTCAACTGCAACACCCGCTGACTGCAATGATAGAGCTTGGAATAGCCAGGACAATTTTTAATATAACTCCGACTGAATTTGTCTGAAAGAAGAAAGTCATATACACCTAGGATGCCTCGAGGGTGAGTAAAACACAGTCTAATTTTCATTTTTGGGTGAACTAACCCTTTAATGACGTGTGCTAGCTACAACCCTGACTGCTATAGACCAGAGGATGGATTTTCCCACCTCCAGGTGGTCTCTGGACAGACCTTTAATGATATTAGTTGTCCTGGATGTTCATGTGTACACCATTTATGTATTAACTCACTTAATTAAGTTAGGACCATTTAAGACCTTCTAACTTAATTAAATGCTGTGCTGATCTGTCATCCTTCCTGTTATCTTCATGGTTATAATATGTAAAAGAGCTGTGCAGCAACCACTTTGCATGAGATCCCTAATAAATAACTTGGGCACAAATGCACTGATCCTTCCCATCAAGTACATATCTCATTACATATAAAACCTTATCTGTTGCAAAGAGTTCAGGAAGGCACAGAAAGTTCTCATCAAAATATGCTTTAAACAGTCTAGCACTCACAGTGTGCAGCGAAAAACTTGCCACTTTTGATAATTAAGCAGCTCAAAATAATTGTGCTGTTGATTCTGCACAACTCCAAAAATGGTGGAAGTCCAATAGCTTTCCTTTACAAAACAGCTGAACTTTTGTTCTTGCTATAAATGTGACTTTTATAGACCAGAGGACAGCTTTTCACACCTCAAAGTCTATTGACTGGACCTTAATAGTATTACTTGCCCTGGATGTGCATGAATGCACCATTCTAGCGTCATTTAATTAAGTTAGGAATTGTCTGCATTGGCTATCAAGGTCACCCGCATGGGCCGGTAAATTAAAAAACCCATTCACCTCAACAGCACATAGATGCCTTTAAAATGCAGTGCGCATTTGTGATAGGAATTGTCAGTGCCTCCTAGATGTATCTCAGATGATTGCTTTTGCAAGCGCTTTGGTGCATCAGTGGTCCTGTGGGAAATGTTCAGTGCCTTGTTTTGCAAATGCACGTTCTCCAAAGAAGTTTCAGTCAGCTGAAGGAAAGTCCTTCCCTTTCTCAGTGCATATCTATGCTCTGTGGTCTCAGATCGACAGCTGAAATCTGTTGTTGTATTTAAAGATCAAGTACGAGTAGCACATCACAGGATCTCTTGTGTTTACAAGTAGGAGATGGGATGGGGTAAGCTGTGCCACTTTTACTTAAGTTGTCCTCTAGGCAAAAGGAAATTAGATGCAGGTAAACAAATATGCCTAATTATATTTCAAGGTGTCCCCCTATCAACTGAAATTCAAAAAGAGCATCTTAAATGTGGAGCCATTTAAAAAAAAAAAAAAGTCTTCTCAGAAACTTTTTTAAAGCAAGATGTTTTTAAATAAAAGTGAGCATACAAAACAAGCAATGTAGTGTATTTATAGAAACAAACAAAAAAAGTAGGCTATTTTTCACCTTTTTTATTAATTTGCTTATAATATTATTCATATTATTCAAGGTTTGAGGTCAGTAATTGTTTTAGGAATTAATACTTTTATTCAGCAACAATGCATTTAATTGATCAAAAGTGATAGTCAAAATATTTATAATGTTACAAAACATTTTTATCTAAAATAATGCTGTTCTTTTCTGTTCGTGATGTTCTGTTCTTTTCTGCTGTTCTGCTGAGTCCTGGAAAATGTATCAATTTTCCACAAAAATATTAAGCAGCAGTACAACATAAAAATGATCAATGTAAAAAAAATTTGAGCACCAGATCAGCATATTACAATGATTTCTGAAGGATCATATTACACTAAAATCTGGGGAAATTATGCTGAAAATAAAATTAAATGAATAATAAATTCAGCTTTCCCATCACAGGAATAAATTGTATTTTAAAATGTATTAAAATAGAAAGCATGATTTTCACAGTCAATGCTGTATTCCTGATCAAAAAAATCATTTTATTTTAGATTAACATTTAAATTTAGAAAAATATTACCGACCCCAAACTTTAGAACAATAGTGTACATAACAAAAACTTGAGATGAAAAACCTATTTTACGAGACATATAGAAAATAAACTTATCATAAAAAATAAAATTTTTCTCATGTGCATCTCTGACTCGCAGGCAGCAGCATATGTATGATTACATGACAAAAATGTGTGCCGTTTTCTAGATTAATGGGACTGACACAGTTTACCCACTGACACATCTTGCCCCACTCTTCACTGTATATCTAGCCTATCTTCCCTTTGTCTTCTGTCTTCACACGTGCATTGACCCTTCTTTGTCTTTGCAGCGATTCATCAGACCGCGGTAGCAGGAAGAGAAGTTTCAGCAGCGACAGCAGTGAGGATGATGATAGTGATGATGAAGTACAGCAGACACAGGTGGGCAAGAAGAAGCCCAGGAAAGAGTCCACAGTAACTCCTCTGGACACTGGCCTCTCGCTGGCAGAAGACGAGGAGCTTGTGTTGCATTTATTGGGCAGTCACAGCTAGGTCCCTGTACCCACCTTTCCCCTCCAGAGTTTCTTATTCATTGTACTTGTATGTCGAGTTTATAAAATGCCCCTTGACTAATAAAATTGATCCTGATTGTGATGGCAACTTTAAGATTCATTCCCGCACATATCTTTGTGATTTATTGTGAGAGTGCAGGTTATAATTTCCTTTCCTGCCTCTTGCCTTCTTTACATCCTCTGCTCCTCAAGACAGGAATTGAATTCTCACGTCTTACCAGACAGCCTCAAATTACCTAAAAACTCCTGTTTTGCAGTGAAGCAAAAAAGCAGCACAGCTGATGTCAATCCTGATAGAGAACCACTGTGAAGTCCCAGGTGCCATCTTTAACCTATTACTGTTAAACGGCTCTCATTATTTCTGGTTTGAATATTGCCTTCCTGTCACATTGAACTGTCACTTAATGTGTGATTTACTCTCCCTCATTTCTGTGGCAGAAATAGAAATGGAGGGTTCTCGAAGAAAACTTGGGTTTCGCGACTATTGTCCCTTATTCAACACAAATCCATCTTTCTGAATTGTCTGGTTGTCTGCATTTAGCTGGCTCATGTCAGGTGGGGGATTGGATTGGGTTTATATATAGCCACCGTTTAGCACCAGCATAACATTGCATTGTGCAGTGGTGACCTTATCCAACCCTGGTTTTATCAGATCCGTTAACAGTGCTCTTGAGATCTAATCATTCACCCACTCTCATTTGGCAGCTGGTTTTCCGTAATAACATGGGTTTCAATGCACATTATGTTATTACAGCCACTGTTTAACATGGGTATCCTGGGTCATTCCTGTTATACAGTTCCAAAATGAGTTTTAAAAAATATTTAAGCTTGGATAGTAGTTTAAAGACATATTTCTATAAAAGGGTGTGTCAAACTTTAAGAAATATGTGCTGGTCAAGTTAACATACTTGAACTATAAATTGTGAAATATATGAGCAATGTCACATGAGTAGCAGTAGAACTGCTACTTGTGTGATATTGCATTATACAACAGTTCGACAGCACGAGTGTGTTTAAATACATAAGAAACAACAGCAGAATGTCTTTAAAAACCCTCTTTTGTGCAGAACTACTTCATTATAGCATTCAAATCTCACGTTGACAGTTTACCAGCTGACCCTACGCCTCCATTACTAATTCGAAAAAGTCACTTTAGAACTAGTAACGAAGGAATGTTGAGTTGCTCCATGAAAGCTTATTGTATTACTGTAATAAAAGCTGACTGTATTATGTAGAGTATTATGAGAGAGAGATGGACTGAGCGAGTGAGATTACCTGCATCTGATACAGCATTTATTCTTCAGCTTAATCTCATATTCACAATAAAACATTAGTTTGAATGTGTCCACTAAGGAAAGCAATATCTTGGTCATACTATCCTTTCATTTGTTTAAGGGATAGTTTACCAAAAAATGAAAGTCTGTCATTAATAACTCACCCTCATGTCATTCCAAACCCACAAGACCTTCGTTCATCTTCGGAACACAAATTAAGATATTTCTGATCTGAGAGCTTTCTGACCCTGCATAGACTGTGCAATGCAACTCCTTGTTCAAGGCCCAGAAAGGTAGTAAAGACATTGTTAAAATAGTCCATGTGACATCAGTGGTTCAACTGTAATGTTATTAAAGGGGTCATGTGATGCAATTTCATGTTTTCCTTTGTCTTTGGAGTGTTACAAGCTGTGCGTGCATATATAAGACCTGTAAAGTTGCAAAGATTAAAGTCTCAAACCCAAAGAGATATTCTTTCTAAAAGTTAAAGGGGTCATATGATGTTGCTAAAAAGAACATTTTGTGTATTTGGTGTAATGAAATGTTTATGCGGTTTAAGGTTCAAAAAACCCATTATTTTCCACATACTGTACATTATTGTTTCTCCTCTATGCCCCGCCTTTCTGAAACGCATCGATTTTTACAAAGCTCATCGGTCTGAAAAGCGAGGTGTGCTCTGATTGGCCAGCTATCCAGTGCGTTGTGATTGGCCTAATACCTCAAGCGTGTGACGGAAATGTGACGTCCCTTACCATACTGTGATGCCGTGTTCCGGTGCGACGAGACAAAAACAATGAAACCCATTATACACGTGGCATTTGTTGCATCCAGTGGGGACATAATTACGCATTATAATGACTTGTATTGTCTTTTTACGCATTGCGTTGCTTATCGCGCCGCGTAAACATAAAACCCTGTCTGCATTTGTGATCAGAGAAGCGACAAACAACAAGCGCTACTCTACACTGCTCAAAACTCGTGTTTGAATCGTCAGTGGCAAATTCTTTAAATATGAAAACATACTTACAGGTTGTGAGTCAGAAAAGCCGGCATTGTAGGTTAAGGAAACAGTCCTCTGTTAAATGCGTTGCACACACACAAATATTCGGTTTGAACTGTTCCGGAACAGTGTTGTAAATACAACTTAACCACTGATTTCTAGTTGTGTCCTCTTTTGGAAGACCAAACAAAGTAGTTTCGCTTTCATAACGAAACACACAGCATCTTCACGACATGGAGGCGGCGGCAAAAATACTACAGCGAGAATCAAAGTTACTCCTCCTTTCTTTGCGTGAACATTTGGGCTGTGTTATGCAAATCTTCCCACACAGTGACGTAGACATGTGGGGGCATGTTTTGTTTTAGGAGGGCATGGACGAGTCTTAACTTTTATAAAGAATATCTCTTTGGGTTTGAGACTTTAGTCTTTGCAACTTTAGGGATCTTATCTGTGCATGAACAGCTTGTAACACTCCAAAGAGAAAGGAAACTTGAAATCGCATCATATGACCCCTTTAAGACTCATCCACCCCTTCCTAAAACACCTCATTCAAACATGCCCCCACAAATCTGTCACTGTGTGGGAAAATTTGCATAACACCGCCCAAATGTATACGCAAAGAAAGAATGCGTTACTTTTATTCTCGCTGTAGTGCCACCGCCGCTGTGTCATGAAGACGCTGTGTGTTTTCCAAATATGGTAAGGGGCGTAACATTTCAGTCACACACTTGAGGTATTTGGCCAATCACAATGCACTGGATAGCTGGCCAATCAGAGCACACCGTGCTTTTCAGAAGGAAGTGCTTTGTAAAAATGCATATCAGAAAGGTGGGGCAGAGAGGAGCAACAATTATGTACGATATGTGGAAAATAATGTGTTTTTTGAACCTTAAACCGCATAAACAAATTGCATTGCACCAAATACACAAAATAATGTTCTTTTTAGCAACAACATACGACCCCTTTAAGCTATGAAAATAGTTTGTGCGCGCATTTTTCACATTTTGTTGTTGCAGCCTTGTGTTAAATAGTTTTTTTCATCAATCTAAACTTCATACACCAAATTGTGCAAAAAACAAGCAAAAAAAAGATTTTAGGTCACTTTGCAAATGTATTTTTTTCCCAATTTCTTTTTTTAATAAAAAGGAACACTGAAACAATTGAAATGCGTAAGTATTCATACCCTTAACTCAGTACCTGAAGCACCTTTGGCAGTTATTACAGACCCAAGTCTTTTTGGGTACGATGCAACAAGCTCTGCACATCTGCATTTGGGCATTTTCTGCCATTCTTCTATGCAGACCCTCTCAAGTTCTGTCAGATTGAATGGGGACCATTGGTGGACAGCTATTTTCAGGTTTCTCCAGAGATGTGTGTTCGAGTCTGAGCTCTGGCTGGGCCACTCAAGGAGTTTACAGAGCTATCTTAGATGTGTGTTTAGGGTCATTGTCCTGTTGGAAGGTAAACTTTATGTCAGTTCTGAGCCCTCTGAACCAGGTTTTCATGAAGGATATATCTGTATTTTGCTGCAGTGAGCTTTCTTTTAACCCTGACAAGTCCCCCAGTCCTTGCCACTGAAGTACACCCCCACAGCATGATACTGCCACCAGCATGCTTCATTGGGAAGGTGTTATGCAAGTGATGAGTGGTGCCTGGTTTCTTCTGGACATGATGCTTGGAATCAATGCTGATGCTGATGGGTTCATTAGACCAAAGAATCTTGTTTCTCACAGTCTGAGAGTCCTTTGTGTGCCGTTTTTTCTTCTCCTGTCTCTCAGCTCTGCAAGCCGTTCTCTAATATGTGTTTTCAGCTTTTAGACCTTCTATAGACGGGTGTGCGCCCGACGTTTTCAACATTGATAAGAAATGTTTCTTGAGCACCAACTCAGGATATTAGAATTATTTATTAAGGTTCATGTTACACTAAAGACTGGAATAATGGTTGCTGAAAATTCAGCTTATTTTAATTAAATTGTAATAAAATTTCACATCATTACTGTTTCTGTATTTTCGATCAAATAAAAGCAGCCTTGATGAGACTATTTTCAAATACATTAGGCTTCAACATACTTGTACTAAAAGCCAAAAAACTTTTGATTTCATGGAAACTTTAATGCACATTTAATTGTGCTCTCCAGTATACTGGACATACATAGTGAAGGCATGATAGGGAATGGCTCTTTTCACAGTGGGCTTGTTTTTACTCACTTTGTGTAGTTTGGAGATGACTTGTTTATTCGTCTTTGATTCTTATCACTTATCACCTTTACCGAACAACTGCAGGCAGGCGGTACTCGTAGTGTTGTGGTGTATGTGACAGGCATACACCTTGATGTATTGTGTTTGTATATGACTGGGTTGCATATATTCTCTTTGTCCTCTGGGTTTGTGTGTGCAGAGTCATCCATCGCAGGCATGAGTTTATTAGGCGCCTTCATCCTGCCTGGAAAGCTATTTCCCTTGGTGCTATTTCTCCCCTCTAATGACTGTTTCAGCACTGAGGAGTGTGTAGCCCTTCAGTGGTTTCTCTGTAGCATTGTGCACCCAGAGCTTAATGTACAAGCACATGTTAATGATTATACAAATTCAGATTGCAGCTATTGTTTTGCTTAACAAAGACGGATTGTTAACTTACCCCAAAATTGAAAATACTCATCATTTACATTCTTATGTCATTCTGAACTTCTGTGACTTTCTTCTTTGGAAGTTTAGCAGTTCTCCTCAATGCAATAAAGGTGGATGAAGCCCAAAAAAAGACAAAAAGCACCATTAAAAGATGTATGTGCTACCATAGTGGTAGCCCATACATCTTGAGCACTATATTCCAAGTCTTTTTAAAAAGCACAATAGCTTTGTGTAAGAAACGGAAAGAAATTTAAGTCATTATTCACTGAAAATGTTGCTTTGAAAAAGCCATGATAACCATTCAAGTTCAATGAATAGGAAAAACAAGCTGGGACAGTCTGCTATAAATATCTTCTTGTATGTTCCACGGAAAAAAAAGGAATATCACTTGCTCACCGATAAATCCACTGCAGTGAATGGGTGCCATCAGAATTAAAGTTCAAATAGCTGATAAAAACATCACAATAATCCACACGACTCCAGTCCATCAATTAACATCTTGTGAAGTGAAAATCTGTGTGTTTGTAAGAAACAAATCCTTCAAGGCATTTTAACTTTAAACTGTCACTTTTGGTCAAAAAGCGAGTCCATAATCTATAATAACACCTCCTCAAGGGAAAAGTCTAATCCCTGTTGTCCTCTCACATCAAAAACCACAAAAATATTTGTTTAGAACTGTTTTCAGCTGTTTTTGTGGATCAGTGCTTGATCTGTGCATATTTCTCTCCCGATTCAGAAAAGAAAACTTTTTCATTGGAGAAAGCAATATTATAGATAGAGGACTTGTTTGAGGTTAAAAACATTTTAATGCTTCGTAAGACTGATTTGACATAAGACATGATTGATGGAATGGAGTCGTGTGGATTTCTTGTGGATTATTGTGATGTTTTTATCAGCTGTTTGGACTTTCAATCTGATGGCACCCATTCACTTCCACTGGTGAGCAAGTGATGTAATGCTAAACTTATCAGAATAATTTCCAAAGAAACAAACTCATCTACATCTTTGATGGTCTGAGAGAGTACATTTTCAGCAAATTTGCATTCTTAGGTGAACTATTCCTTTAAGGCTAAAGGAAGCATAATTGATGGGTATCTCCAGTACACCTCAGAGATGAAGCTACAATGTGGTTGAGTTGATTCCATGCTAGTTGATGTCTCTAGCTTGATGTTACCGTGGCTCCTCTGTCATAAAGATGGATCGACTGCAGTGCCTTTTGGGAGAGGATGAGACGTGCCATGTTGTCATTAGCGACAGAAAAGCTTAGATTTATCACATCTGGTGTCTCTGATCTGGTGTATGAGAGCAGCTCTCCATATACTGTAGATTGTAACACTGTAGAACACTGAAAATTATGATTCACAACCTAGAGGTAATGAGATGCCAAAGGCGCTGTTTGTCTCTCCTACTCCCTGGATCATAGCTTTCTATTTCCCCATGGTGACAGTATTGTTGTAAATTATAAGGATTGTGTGAATTAAATTGCCAATTTTTTACTCGTATGTATATTGTGGCTAGGGTGAATGGGTTCACATCTAATTATAGAGTATTGGGAGGTCAGCCAAGTGGTTGAATTGCTTATTGGCTCTTGGTCCAGGTGAAGATTATAAGGCAATTTAGCTCTAGTTTCAAGATGTGCCCAGAGCTGTCTGACCTGTGAAGAGATGGGGACAGCTGTCACTTGACTTTAGATAAGGTAGGCAGGACCACTAGAGAAGAAATGTCTGACAATCACTGGACCATTTTGGGTTTAAGGGTCAGCATCTTTACCCTGCTTGAGGTTACAGATTATAAGAACAACTTTTAGAAGTTTCTTCCTGTGTCAAAGAAGAAACCCAGTGCGGACAGTGAAGAGCCTGAGGTACAGCTTAGATTCCATTAAATGGACATCAGCATATCTCTATTCATAATATTGCTTTCTGCAGTGAAGAAGTAGTCTTGTCTGAATCAGGAGAGAAATATGCACAGATATAGCACCGTTTACAAGTAAAAGCAGTTCTAAACTAATATATTGGTGGATTTTGATGTGAGAGAACAACATGGAATGTACTTTTTAATTTTACGGAGCTTCATTAAAGATTATGGAATCGTATTTTGGCCAGGATCAACGGTCAAGTTAAAGTTAACTTGACTGTGACTTAGTGATGGATTTGTTTCTTACAAACGCAGCTTTTAATGTCTTTTCATGTTAATTGACGAACTGGAGTTTTTATTGTGGATTATTGTGATGTTTTTATCAGCTGTTTGGTCTCTCATTCTGACGGCACCCATTCACTACAGAGGATCCACTGGTGAGCAAGTGATGTAATGCTAAGTTTCCCTAAATCTGTTCTGATGAAAAAAACAAACTCATCTGTATCTTGGCCTGAGGATGCAGTTTTCAGCATTTAGAAAATTCTTTGTTCGAGTAAACAGCTGTAGAGTCAAGACTGTGGTTACTAGGCTAGCAATGGAATGTAAACTGTCAGCCCAGTGACAGTATATCACAATGAAATTTCTTGGATATTCTTTGTCTGATACAATGTTTTAAATCCTAAAGAAATTTACATTAAAATTACCTATTTAAAAGGAAAATGCATCCTGATGTATGCATGTGATTTACAGCTACAGGATATTTTCAGCACTGGACAGCACCTTCTCTCTAGCTTATCTTTCTGGGGATTTGTTATTGTTGGTTGTTGTCTTATTTACATGCATGTCCACGCGATCCCTCTCTGTGAAGTGTTTACTGGAGCACTTCATTGATTCACTAGCCTTTGGTGCTCCAAATGTTCCTTCTCATGGGGTTTATTTGGCAGAGTGAGCAGTCCAAAGCTCATGCGTCATTAAAAATAAATGGCGAAAAATGATAGGGGAGCGTGCACTGGATCGCGAGATTAATGAGAACACTCTCTTGGGCTACTGTTTACGTGAAGTCTGAATTAAACAACTCTTATACACACTTAAGTCATTTTTACCACGACTGCCAGAGATTTCACTTAAAGATGACATATCATGAAAATCGGACTTTTCCAGGTTTTAAGTGCTATAATCAGGTCCCCGGTGCATCTACCAACCAAGCAAACGTGAAAAAGTTTAACCCAGCAACTTTGTTTAGGTAAGCCTTTTTCTGCAAGTGTCTGATAAAACGAGCGCGTCTGATTTCGCTTCCTTGGTGACGTGGCAAAGGGATCTCATTATAATATTACCGCCCCTTAATCTGTAAGTTTACACCCACAGCGCCATTATTGTGTTTTCGCAAGCGACGATGATGTACCAGTTCTAATGCCATGGCGAAAGTTTGAGCAAAGCATGCTAACTGTTCTGTCTTTGTCTGCACAGACGAGCACAGAACACTATTTTGAGTCCCAGCCTCAGAGGAGACAAGAGGGCAGTGGATTTATTGATTTTTTACTGTATATTGCTGCTGCCCCAAAGATCTAAAATAAACAAGTGATTTATTTCCCAGCTTTTACCTTCACAGACATAACCAACTGTTTTTGTAGCTCATGTGTGCTTTTAACGTAAACTTGTGTGTGAATGAGAACTTAGTTTAGTACTCACATGCAGTGACAGCCGCTTTCTGTCCATGGTTTTTGTAACTCATGTGTGTTTTTAACGTAAACTTGTGTGAATGAGAACTTAGTTTAGTACTCAAAGCGGTGGCCGCTTTCTGTTCCTGTGCTTCGGATGTGTACACTCAGAAAACCATATATCAGAAGTTTAAACTCATATGATTTAAAACGCATGATGTCAGCGCGATAAACATGATAATCAGAACCAAAACCGATGTTTTTAGCAGCTGCGAGTTGTAATGACACCGCTCTATTCTGGATGGAAAAGGGGGAGGGGAGCAGCAGCTCATTTGCATTTAAAGAGACAGGCCCGAAAAACAGCGTGTTTCTGCTTCCACTCAAAATAGGCATTTTCAAAATGATATAATAAATGATCTGTGGGGTATTTTGAGCTGAAACTTCACAGACACATTCTGGGGACACCAGAGACTTATATTACATATTGTAAAAAGGGGCATAATATGTCTCCTTTAAGTAAACTGTGGTTATTCTTAAACGTGAATGAAAGAGACTTTCAATCAGGCCTGCACAGGGAGTCTGACAGAACGGCTTTCTGGAGTAAGGCACTTTTACCTCATGACAAATATCAATAACAGTAACGTTTTATATTTGATTTATCCTTTTCTCTGCTGGTTTATTGGTAAGCACTTTAATGTGAAACGTGCATGACAAAAACGACATGTTGTAGGCTACTATAGTTCTATAGCCTATAGCCTACATAGTAAGGATATTCTTTAAACGTCGCAAGGGGACGTTCTTACAACGTCATAACATCTTAAAACGTGAAAATATTTATTACGTCAAGAAACGACATCTGTCATATTATGCACTTACGATAAAACGTTAAGTCAAGTCAAGTCAAGTCAAGTCACCTTTATTTATATAGCACTTTTAACAATACAGATTGTGTCAAAGCAACTGAACAGCATTAATTAGGAAAATAGTGTCAATAATGCAAAATGACAATAGTAAACACAAATTTTTCAGTTAAAGACAGTTCATCATTGAATTCAGTGATGTCAACATCCAGCTCAGTTTAAATAGTATCTTTGCAATCAAGTCAACGGTATCGCTGGAAATGAAGTGTCCCCAACTAAGCAAGCCAGAGGCACCAATATAATCATTAGGTTTTAGCCAGGTTTCAGTCAAGCAGAACAGTTAACACCCTTCCTAAGGTTTTTACAACGTAGCCTAGTTGCGGCGAAGGCTCGCAGAATACGTAATGAATACAGGCTACGTCAGAGATCTGTGGCAAGTCATCTTTCCAAACCAACACCTTTTTTCCACACCAATTCGGTGAACGGGACCGGGCTGTTATATCAGGTACGGATAGGCTAAAACATTTAATTAGCATACCTTATTTTCCAAAAGCAATTTTTGTTGTCTGTGAAGTCAATTAAATTAAATCTTTCAAGTTTCGAAACATCCTCATTCTTCTCCTTTTTGAATTATTTTCAGGGCTGTCATAAGAGATGGCTAACTGGCTGAAATAAATACAACGACTAACGGATATTTCTAATCAGTTCTCTTGGAATTGTAAAACTGAATTCACGGACTGTGAATAATGAAGACGTCTGAGATTACCTGGGGCGCTTTTAACGGAGCGACCGAGACTAACGGGACGCGCGCGGAGAAAGTTCAGCACGTGCTCCAGCCCTTCTCATCCACTGTCGCGCTTCTGGTGCTGGGAATGGTCATTATAGGGATTATATTACTGTCACTGACCACCTACCACTTTCACAAAAGCAAGATGAAGAAGAGGAAGATACTGAGGGCACAGGAGGAATATGAGCGGGATAACTGTGGCTCCTCTATCCCGGTCAGAGTGAAGCCCGCGCTGAGCCGCTGCGTGATCGCTCGCCCCGCTCCACCGCAACATCCACCGACAAACACTGACGCTAAACACCGCGACGCCGACGGAGTCGTTTTGGACGGAGTTACAGGCTCCTCATAACGGGACCAATGAAAACTGTGGCTTTTGTAAATATGTAAAATTAGCAGGCATCTATAATCTCTTTGTCTACATTGGGAGATGCAACTGGTCTTTCCTAAAATCATCGTATGGTGGACTTTACAATGTATCTGAATAATCACTGTCCTTGAATTTAAGAACAGCTGAGTTGAATGCGTTATAATTGGAAATCAATGGATGGTGAAACACAATAGTGGGCCAGTGCTTGAAAGGAATCTTGATTTGGGGTTCTCTCTAGATGCTGTCCAAGGTGCTGATTGTTATTCTGTACTCCTTTAACCCATTTAATCCCTCAAATTACATGTACTTTTGAGTTGGAATGGTTTTAAACGAGTAGTTGAGGTGTTTTACACACAGTAAATTCTTCTGCAGACTGTCTTGATTTCATGTGAACATTTTTACATGGCTGGTGTAAACTGTCACATGACCTCTGGTTAAATTCCATGTTTGATAATTGTAGATTCAAAAAAGCATGTTATTAATGTAGGATTTAAATAGCTCTTTTCATACATGCAAACATGTAAATGGTCACATATGTGCCTGGTGGGAAACCAAGAGCCCCTTTTGAATAATTAACTGATTAGAATCCAATCAATGTATTGTTACATTAATGAATGAACACAAAGTAATATTAATTAATTAATTCTTACTTTTCCTTTTCCAAAACTACCTGATAACAATACATTTACTTTTTTTTATGTTCAAATTAAAATATAAATATGTTGACATTTTTCACAGTCTACAAATGTGACCATTTTTTTTGTACTTTTTTTTTGTGTATGCCATTCATTTCATAGGCCTATTCAAGGAGTGTAAAACAATATTTAAGATTAAATGGGTTAACTCTGTCTAATCAGGAGGGGAATGATATAAAACTATAGCTTTACTATTCTACTGTTAGAATAGTTACTATTAGTATTAGACTATATATTTGTTTGTAATTGAAGATAAAACAATATTACAGAGCTTAAACAGGAGCTCAGTCAACTTTCTGTTATCCTATCCCCTTGACTTTGCCATATCCATAACCAAGCATTTAGCAGACCCATGTACTAATCATACCAATATTAAAGCACATTGATCTAAAATATAATTGGTAAGATGTTTCTTTCAGATTTATACCTCTTTAATGTTATTAAAACACGTACTCTAATGGTTGTGATGACTTTCATGTAAATAATAAAGCTTATTTGACTACACATCCAGCAGATGAATTGAACATTGTTGTATTTTGCCACATTTCTTATGGGATTTTATTTGTGCAAGGCTATTTTCTGTATTTCTGGAGTCTTCTGTATCAGTGAGCACATGCTTGGACAGTCTTTGTTTTTCCTCTGGCAAAGTTTTAGCGTAATCCATGCCACACTGCAGATCATCTTATAATCATTTGCATCTTGTTATTAGAAAGCATGAAAAAGCACAGTTGAAGACCATTTTAAGACAGAAATCTGTTCTTTTCTTATTAGACTGGGTGTTATCTTTAAATGAGATCCCACTGCATCTCTGATTATATGTTTATAAATGTATGAATCTGTACAACTTTCATCAGTAATCTCAGTTTTCTGTAATATACGTCTTATAATACTGGTGAAACCATGATTAAAAAGAGGCTGATTTTCCATCTCAGTTGACTATATCTCCAGAGATATAAAAGCATGGGATCTCCTGGATGGTGTATCAGGGTCAGGACAATAACTTTTCATGTCTTTTTGATCTGGATGCAGCTGACTCTAGCATATTCAACTGCCAACTATTGTAACTGTTTATTTTAAAGGGGAAAAAATTGATTCCTGTAACTAAGATACAGCTAAACATACCTGTCAGCAATTTTGCCGCAACTCCAATTTATCCTTTGGGTTAAAAAAATACATTTCACCTGCCTCTCACTGTCACAGCCATCTTGATTTATGACAGGTTCCTCTTACAGGCTTGTCAGCTCAGTAACATGAAATTCACGGTTTATCTCCCGTGTGCGCTTGAATACGACTAAACACGAATATGAAATGACTTTCAAAATGTCAATCATACGATGCGCTCTTGCATTAAAGGATGCATTAAATTGATCAAAAGTGAGAGTAAAGATGTTTGTAATGTTGCACAGGAATCCTGTTCTTTTCAAGTCTCTATCAAAGAATCCTGAAAAAAAATTTATCAGTTTCCATACAAATTTTAAGCAGCACAACTGTTTTCAACATTGAGGATAATAATAATAATGAGACTATACAATAATATAAAATGACTTTCAAAATGTCAATCATATGATACTCTATTTAAACATACACAGACAAGGATGCATTAAAATGATCAACACATTTACAATGCTACAAATTACATTTATAATGTTACAAAAATGTTCTAAGAATGTTTTGTTAATGTCATTAATGTCCCCATTATGTTATCAAAACATTATTTCTGAATGTTCAAAACATACAGTTTTTTATACATTTGATTTGGCCTACATTAGGGACAACATTAATGGAAAATTCCATTTAATCATTTTGCAAACATTATGAAAATGTTCTCTAAACCATCTGAATCACCACTTAAACTTTAAATAAAAAAAAACTAAAATGTTTCAGAGAAACGTTCCATAAACAATGTATGAATGATGTTGTTGTGCTGCTCTTTTTAGAATGTTTAAAAACTAGATACATTTGAATGAACAGTCTATTAATGTTAATTGAAGAATGTTTAAAGAATCAAAGGATATTAAAGGATAATAATACTATACATAAATCTAAAATGAGTTTCAAAATGTCAGTCATACTCTCTTTAAATGTGCACAGAGTTGCTGCAGGGTTTGTATTTCTCTCAATCGCACATACCAAGGCTGTTAAATTACCTCTCCAACTAAAATGTTTCAGAGAAACGTTCCATAAACAATGTATTAATGATGTTGTTGTGCTGCTCTTTTTAGAATGTTTAAAAACTAGATACATTTGAATGAACAGTCTATTAATGTTAATTGAAGAATGTTTAAAGAATCAAAGGATATTAAAGGATAATAATACTATACATAAATCTAAAATGAGTTTCAAAATGTCAGTCATACTCTCTTTAAATGTGCACAGAGTTGCTGCAGGGTTTGTATTTCTCTCAATCGCACATACCAAGGCTGTTAAATTACCTCAGACATGTTGGAGAGAAATCTGTGCCTTCAGGGGGGACGCTTGCCTGTGTTTCCACCGGGACATATGACTTTCACTGACAACAGCGAACCTTTCTGGGTGGCCCTTCAAGGAGCTGGGTATTTAAAGAACAAAGTGTGATCGAGGCATCCTGACTGAGCACCAGGACTCCTCGGCAAAGACCTGGACCCCAGCTCTGAGTGCAGATATGACAGAGTCAAGCTTGCGTATCACTGGGGGAGCCGTCAGATTTGGAGCCACCTATGGAGGCAACCATCTGTTCTCCGGAGCCAGGAGCGGTGGAGGCGTTAGCTCGGCTCTGTCCCGTTCGCTCGGCTTGGCGAGAGGGGGTGGAGCAGGAGCCGGTCTCGGCCTGGGAGGAGGTTTTGGGGCTGGAGCTGGACTGGGTCTCGGCGGAGGTGCTCTCGCTTTCGGTGGAGGCCTCGGTTTGGGTGCCGGCGGAGCCAGAGCAGTGGGGATCAGGGCTGGTGTGGCTTCACTGAGAGCCCGTCTAGGGGGCCGAGGGTTTAAAATCGGAGGCTATGGTTTCAACACATCCTTCATCAGCTCTACCACTATAGTGGACGCAGGTGCCGGTCCAATGCTAAGCATCGACCCAACACTCCCATCACTGGACACGGTGCAGATCACACGCTTGAAAGAAAAGGAGGAGCTGCAGGCCCTCAATGATAAATTTGCATCTTTCATTGATAAGGTGGGTCAAATTTGGGTTTATTTACAAGCATTTTTACAAATATCAAGCTATGTCAGATTAACATATGGTCAGTAATTAGAAAAGACTTTTACAAATAGGTTCTAATGGCTATAACTTTGTTGTGCCACAGGCCAGGTCTCTGGAGCAGCACAACGCAGTACTAAAAGCCAAAATTTCCATGTTTACTAACCCAGAGCAGGGTGGACCTGCTAGCACTTCCATCCTTCTGACCTCTGCCATCGGAACATATAAATCCCAGATCGACAGCCTCACTGTTACTAAAGAGGCCATCATTGCTGAGATTGAGCACTATAAAGGCATTATTGAGGATGTTCAGGCCAGGTGAGTCCACAGAATCTGAAGAAACGTACTTTCAAGAATTTAAAAAATATTTTTTAAGTAATTAGGACTTTATTCAGAGAGAATGCATCATGTTGATCAAAGAAGAGATTTACAATCCTGAATTTTTTTTATCATATTTTCCACAAAAATGGTAAGCAGCACAACTGTTTTCAAAACTGATAATAATATTTTTTTTCTCGAGCACCAAATCAGCATATTAGAATTATTTTTGAAGGGTCATGTGACACTTACGACTGAAGTAATGGCTGCTGAAATAATCTTTAATAATCTTTCACAATATTACTGTTCTTACTGTATATTTGTTGGAGGCTTCTTTCAAACCCATGAAAAAATAATACCGACCCCAAACTTTTGAAAGCTTTTTTAAAATATTGCATCAAAGAAATGTCATTGATTACCTGACATTAAAGCTAATTTTAGAAGCACCTTTATCTTTCAATAAAATTTTTCATTACATTTGAGTACACATTTGTAATTATATTCCACTTAACTGCTGCCCAACGATATTAGTTCTGCCTTCTTATTGGCACTTTGTGGTTTGATTGCAATACTCTACATGAATAGTGCTCATCTGTATTGCCAAAGTAATTGTGCAGATGAGTATGTGAAGGCATTTAAACTTTCTCAAATTGGTCTTTATATCTCTGACCACCTGCTTAGGTGATTGTCACAGGTAAAATATGCCCTTTGGGACATAAGAAAGGACCAGACAAGAGGACAATTACTGATGTACCTGCACATTCTCTCCTTCTTTATTGTCTCAGGTATGATGAGGAAACGGCTCAAACCAAAACTCTGGAGTTTGACTGGACTGCGCTGAAAGAGGTACGAAACATACATCATCAGGATGGTACTTTATGGCTTACTAATGAATGACTCTCACGAATTCTCCTCCATTAGGAAGTGGATAATCTCTACCTTTCCATCTTTGAGTTGCAAACCAGCATCGGTGGTTTGGAGGATCAGATTGCTCTCTCCAAACAGGTGTATGATGCTGTGAGTCTGCAGGATACCTCTGTGCCTCCGTTTATTTCAGCAGTGTTAAAATGGATCATTAATTTCCCAGTGGCCTAAGCTTGTGTTTGTCTGTCTGCATGTGTGTTAGAAAGTGAGAGGTGAGGAACATTGTGACTGGTGGTGTGAAGTCAGCAGTGTCTATCTCAGTGGATAACGCAGCCCAGGCACAGGATCTGACCTCAGCGCTGACTGAAGTCAAAGCTCACTATGAAATCCTGGCTCAACGCAGCAAGCAGGACGCCCTCCTCTCAGTGCAGGACAGTGTAAGAAACCTTTGCTCTTTAATAAGAAAACTCTACCAATTCCCATTTAGAATATTAGGTACTGTAATATTTTGAAATAAGGTTAAAACCTTTTTTTTTTAAATATGAATTTATTTCATGTATTATAAATATATTTATTTTATTTAATTATATTTATATTAAATTATATTTATAAATTATATATATATATATATATATATATATACACACACACACGTAGTATTTAACTTATATCATATATCTCATTTAAATTGTGTATGTAGTATATAAATATCTTTATAATGTGGTTCTAAATAAATCATTAACATAAAAATGTATTTAAAATTTATAAAACTTATTAAAAATATATATAATATTTAAATATATTTGTATTGTGGTTCAAATGTATTAACTGAGATGTTAATAAATTAAAATAATTTTAGATAATAATTTAATACAATATCGTTTTATTTAATTATTCTAATTTAATTTAATAATATTTAGATTATTTATATACATTTATATAAATTAAGATTAGAGAGATTTTTCTCTGTAAAATTACAGAGAAAATGTACTCATTCTTCATTTATCTAGTGCAGTTTTAACATATAGAACCTAGTTGCAATTTGATGCCAAATACTATGTACATTATATAAAACTTTCCTAATGAATAACGTAAGTCTAATGCATTCTTGTACCACTTCCCGGTGAAACTCAGTTCACTATCTTTTACTCACTGCCTCCCCCAAGTGGCGAGTCCTTGTATCGCAGGTCTAGTAACATGCTTTGGGCAAAGCTAACGACCTCTTTTCTCTTTTTTTTTTGGCTATTTAGCTCTCCATGATGTCTGTATCCTCTCAGCCCACGTCTCAAACACTCACCTCAGCCAAGGAAGAGCTCAGAGTTTACAAACTACAGATTGACTCTGCAGAGAGAGATTGAGAGGCTCAAATCTCTGGTAAGCACTTGCTATGCTGTCACAAAGGGTTAAACCCCCCTATATTAAAGTTCTTGTGAATAACGATGTCCGTTCCTTTGACAGAACTTGCAGTTGGAGTCTCAGGTGGAGGAGGCAGAAGTTCACTCCAGCTCCCACACAGAAACATGCCAGGATCAGGTTCTTACTCTTAAGTCCCAGCTTGATGATCTCAGAAAGGTAAATAAATATATAAATCGATTAAGACTAAATGATAAAAACTAACAAACACTAAGTTATCTTTACTAAATAAAACAATGAAACAACCTAGGTTATCACTCAGATTTAGAATCTAAATGGGGTTTTTTCTTCAGCAAATTGCTCATTACGGTCAAGAATATCAGGAGCTTCTCGCCAGCAAGATGTCACTGGATGTTGAAATCACGGCCTATAAGAAACTCCTGGACAGTGAAGAGAACAGGTGAGGTTGTTTAACATGAGTGGGTGAGATTTTGTTCACTCAACAATCGCATTGTATCTGTCTCGTGGACCAGGTTGAAATCTGGAGGTGGTGTCACCGTGCACATGTCTAAGACTGTGGTCGGAGGAGGTCTAGGCCTGGGTGCAGGAGGTGGAGGCTTTGGTGGAGGTGCCTCAGGCCTGGGAGGAGGTGCCGGTCTAGGTCTTGGAGGTGGATTTGGGCTGGGCGGAGGCTTAGGAGGTGGTCTTGGGGGTCTAGGACTGGGACTCGGTGGAGGACTGGGCTTCGGAGGAGGTGCAGGGAGCAGTTACATGTCCTCCAGCCTGAGCAGCAGTGCCTGTAAGTATTCATAAATGTTTTCATACATGTGCACATGTAAACTGTTCGCTCCAGTCCGAGGCCAAAAACTGGGATTTCAAATCTAATGTAAAGCTGTAAATGAAATAAAAATTAATGAAGATTATGAACATTTTGAAACAAAGAATAGAAGAAGAACCTAATCAGTGGTAACCTAATCAAACTAAGACACTTAGAATTTCATATTTTCCCTCCATTTTTATTATTGCTGCTGATAATACAGTATAAGTGATAATGAAAATAGAAAAGCAATTTTACTAGTGTTTTCAGACTTTAAGAGTCCCACTAACATGCTGCTCATCACTGAATCAGAACTCAAATGGAAAAATGACGTTCACAAAGGAATGTTTTGCAGTGAAATGTCACGTTCGCTTGTAGTCACACTTTCCATTGTTTTCACTCAGTGTCATCCACTGTTTACTGAAGATTCACAGCCTCCACTCTTCAAGCCACAACAGAATGCTGAGCTTCCACATATGGGGCAGCGAGGAAGCTTCATGAAGAACGCCTCCCATAAGTTTTGATATTATGACCACACCATCACGTACATTTAAAATAAAATTATGAAAGATCAGTTCCCCATCTGTGGGGTGATGTTCGATGAGTCTCCAAATTCTGTACTAATTTAACACCAATCAAAATGTCTGTATTTCCATGCATCACTTCCTGCTACAATAATAAATAAAAATTCCATTCTGGTTATTACTGAGGAAAAACACAGTGGTCTTCAATCTTTCCATGTAATAACGTCAATAACATGCCAGTTCTAATAATGATAAATTAAATTCACATAATTTAATAATAATAATAAAGTGTGTCCATAAAAATTTTTATATGTGACCAACCTCAGCAAAACCAGTCATAAGGGTACATTTTTTTAAATTAAGATTTATACATCATCTGAAAGCTGAATAAATAAGCTTTCCATTGATGTATGGTGTATTTGTTAGGATAGGACAATTTTTTGTAGAAGATACAACTATTTGAAAATATGGAATCTGAGGGTGTAAAAAAAAAAAAAATCTAAATATTGAGGAAATCACCTTTAAAGTTGTCCAAATTAAGTTCTAAGCAATGCAAATATTACTAATCAAAAATTAAGTTTTCATATATTTATGGTTGGAAATTTACAAAATATCTTCATGGAACATGATCTTTACTTAATATCCTAATTTTTTTCGTAAAAGAAAAATCGATAATTTTGACCCATACAATGTACAAATATACCCATGCTACTTATGACTGGTTTTGTGCTCCAGGGTCACATATATGCAAACTATATAAAATGTACATATTATTTTTAAAAAGTCGGTAACATTTTACAATAAAGTTCCATTAGTTAATGTTAATTAATGCATCAGCTAACATGAAGTAACCATGAGCAATACATTTGTTACAGTATTTATTATTTTTTGTTAACATTAACATTAATTCATAAAAATGTTGACTGTTCATTGTTAGTTCAGGTTAGCTCGGGTCCATTAAATAATATAAGCAGATACAACTTTTAATTTTAATAATAGATTAGTACATTTTGAAATGAACATTACCTAAGATTAATAAATGCTTTAGAAACCTTTTTATATTGTCAGTTCTGTTAACTAATGTAGTTAAATAATGTTAATAAATGGAAATTTATTGTGAAATGTAATTAAAATATTTATAAATATAAATAAATCTAAATAATGTTTTTCTACATATTGTTAAATAAATATACTCTATTCAAACATATCTCAATCTCAATTTGATTTATAACAACAGCAACAGTTGACCATGTGCTGTACAATGTACTAGCAAAAAGTATAAAATCAATAAAACCCAACATAAGACATAAAGGATGTAAAACAGGGCATAAAAACATCACAAGTTGTAGGCTAAAGAAAAAAGATAACGATCTGTTCCAAAGTTTAAGTGCTACAGTGAAAGCTCGATCACCTCCAGATTTGAACACATCGCACACATGTTAGCTGTGCCTTAAAAACTATCTCACATGTGCACTATTTTGTATTTAGTTTGAAGAACACAATGCATGGACTTTTAATTAATTGAATTACATCATAACAATGTTTTAACCCTCTTAGCATAACATGTTTAAGTATATATCAAAATGAAGGTCCTTGTCAACTGTTACACCATTGTTGTTGTAAGAAAACAATCTTACAAAACGCTTAAAAAGCGGAAAAAACATACCCACACACCACCTACAGACTCAGATGCCAAATGTCATAAACCCTAAATAATGAAACATCATCCTCTCATTTCAAAAACTACGTCTTGCAACCATTAACTAGCCTTCATCAGCTTCCATAGAGCCTCCAACGAATGTTATCTCATTATAAACCCAGTCTCTAGGAGTTTACGTCTAAAAGACTCAGCCTTTGATTTTCTCCTTCAAATCACATTCTGCTCCATTTGAAGACACAAAAACCAGGTGCTACATGATGCTGATTGCAAGTTTGTCACCAAATGCTAATGAAAGGCTGCATTTCAAAGGTTTGACACACATGTAGCAAGCAGACTTTGAAGCAGGAGTTTTCACCTCTGTGTCTTGTGTGTTGCTGTGGGTTTGTGGGGGTCTCTTCTTGGTGTCCGGCACGATGCTGCACGGATGTGGTTAGATTCAGTTTAAAACAGGAAACACACAGGTTCATTCTGCTCTCATTTAGTCCTTAATTTGACTTCAGCAATATCCATCAGAGCGGAGATGGTGCGAGAGGCCTAATCTCACTGAAGGTAACCGATTACTTACTAATACTCTTCATAACTCAACTCTATGATTGATAGAAAACTGTGTGACATGTTTGAATTGCTTAGAAGAAAACTGCTTTTTAATATGTAACACGGGGGAAGCTGGTTTTTGATGTTATCACACTTGCATTTCTTCTCATTAAATGACCTGTTATAAATAAAACAAACAAACAAAAGAAATAAAAACTTAAAGAAACTTTCGATAGTTACATAACTTGCATCCTGCGGTTCAGTTAGTTGCTGATGAAAAAGACAGGCTTTTCAAACATGTGGCATAGTGCTTCATCGAACACTATCACGTTGAATCATCTTACACACTAAAAATGCTCTTATCTTGTGCACTAATACTTTGTGCCATTGTGTCAGAATGGTGAGAGCTGTATTTGCGGTTGTGAATGGATAACATTGAAATGTGTTCTCATATGCTGATTTCTTTTTTATATATATATATATATATATATATATATAGCCTATATAAAAAAATCTGTAAACCTCTGAAAGTGTCAAATTAGATTTAAGAGAATTATATCTTCTAAAGAAAATCTTTTTATTCAAGGCATGATTGAAGTCCAAAGCCAGCAAGGAGGTCTCCTTGCCATTGTTTCTCTGGCCTGCCTTGGTTGTATTTATGCTCTCTGTCTGTGCTGCGGAAAGAAATCTAGTAAGTAGTCTGACATTACAATACTTTCAGCTCCAAAAAAAAAGCAGTTTGTTTTTCTCAGCTCTTAATTGTGCACTATACATATATTTGTCTTTGTCGTCTAATGTTGCTGTATTTTATTTTGAGCTATGCAACAAGAGGACAATGACCTCTATGACCAAGATGATTTGTAAGTAAGAAAAATGTTTGATATATTTATTAATGTTAATTAATAATTGTGTATGTATATTTATATAATAATTACATAATTTTTTGTTTTCAGCAATCAGGACAGTGAATATGCTGAAAGCAGAAAACGTACAGCAGGTAAGCGATGTCCACTTTTAACACATTCTGAAGAGAAAAACGCATCTCATTATAGACATATTTAGTGTCAGTGTTTTATCTTTAGAATATTACAAAGCACTTACTTTTACACACATTTTCTGTCAGAGGAAAGCTGAGATTCAAAATGCGCTCTTCATTAGCCAAGAATGAGATTTTCTTCATATCTTGTCTATTTTTTTTAGTGCTAAGCCCAAACCAAAGAGAGATGCCTTCAACCTCAAGGTGAGATCTTTTTAACAGTAGTCAGTGTAGCTACTTGTTTTTTTATTTAATGTTATAGTCATGTCCACTTTCTACTTTATCTAATATTTTGGGTGCGGGGAAATGTTTCTCTACATAACTGAAAGCATTCAGAGTCTGTAATGTTTAACTGAACAATGTTAACTGCCATCTTTGCTGAATAGTCATGATAGAAAGATCAAAATGAAGGAAATGTTACAGGCGTGATCAATTGTATTTTCACAGGCGATCACCGACGAACAGGCCTGTGAATAGTAAGAATTTTTCTTTTGAAATTTGGGATGTTTAAACTGTTATCTCTGTGGTACCAATTTAGGATCTATTTTTCTAAAATGTATCCAAAATTCTGAGTGATTTTATTTGTTTATTCAGTTATTTTTGTTATTTTGACTGTTTCTAAACAGGTAACACCCAATGGAGTTATCAAAACCTTACAGATGGTAAGATTCATCGCTATTGCGATCGTAAGACATTACTTTTGATGAAAGCCATTTTTAAATACAAACTTCTAACCTAGTAAGGCATGTTTTTGTTTTTGCAGTAGAAAATGGCATCTTGGAACCAACATACGTGTGAGTGTTGTTTTTCATATGGTTTTGTGAGGAAAACAAGTCTACAAGATACTCATCAAAGACTTTCTTTTTTTGTAAAGTCTTTCTGTAAAGTCTAAGATTTTACAAAAGCTAAGCTTGCTCAAAATTATTTGTACATTGTGTATTTGATACGCATACATGCTTTTTTTTTTTTTATAGGGACCCAATTCCAAATTCGCTTTATGCAAACGAGGACGACACAGGTAAATGTGTGCTGGTAATTGTCATTGTCTAATGCAACCATTTTACACGGTTCACTCTCTTCAGTTGTTCACAGGAAAAATGAGGTCAAGTGACACATTTTAAACTGAGCACCAAGGAACCTGTAAACATGTCAGAAAACCATAGATGATAAAAAAACGAGGCCACTAATCACAAAACTGAAAAAGTGTTCACGGATGTGTGATTCACTGCACAAGTGAACAAAATGCTTGAAGCAGTTGTTTTAATGAAATGCTTCATTTACATTCCCCAGATACAGATCCAAATTTGGACACAGGAACATACGAGAATGTTTTTCCAACACCAGAAGTGCAACATGACTCAGGTTGGTGTTTTCAGTGATTCTCAAATCTGTTATTAGTTTATAAAATGATATTTGGTACCTCTTTATAACTTTCATCAATAACGATGAACACTACCGATGTTCAGTTACAATGTCACCCAGGACTCAACAGTAAGATAACATGTTCTATATATATATATATATATATATATAAAATACATTTGTTCTTTCTTTTTAATATTTAATCTTTTTTCTATTTAAAATACATATACATTTAATCGATTAAGAACAATTTGAGATTTTAACTTTTTTAATCGATATGGTTTTTAGAAAAATGTTTCTTTGCTTATCGTTTGACAATGTTTTTGCAGATAGCTGTAATTATGAAAACTGGGACAATAGATATGAGGATGGTAATATGTTCATTATTAAACCAATAACATTGATAAAACATTTTACGATTAATTCATGAAACACCAATGACGTTTTTCTTTCCCCTTTATTCAGATGAACCAGACTACGTGAATGAAATCATACAGTGAATAGGAACCATTTTTTTGTATCAGAATGACATGAGATTCTGTTCTAAGACATGTTTGTTTGTTTTTTCTTTTAGATTTTCACATTTTGTTCTTGGTGGCATTTACTGTTATTAAATTCAAATGTTAAAACGCGTACTGCTCGACCTTTTGAAGTAGTCAATTAAGATGCAGTGTGAATGTGCAGTCTTCTGATCAACAATGATATAATTAACCGTCAATGAATAAGTGCTATAAACTACTACAAGATCTCTAAAATATTTTACGCAACAAAGGCACTAAACATGAGGGCTAGACATCAAGAGCTGTGCAATGAAGATTTTAAGCCAGTTTCATGGAGGTGTGACAAATGAGTCAGATGAGTATCCTGCCCTTTTCATCTCAAGTGAAACAAAAACCTATCAGGGCATGAGGCAGGTTTAAGTGGGGGCACGTTATATACAAATAAGGCGTAAGGTGTAGTTTGGCATCTGCTCTTGATAATGCTTTCCTCCCTTGTGCTAAAATTGTCATTGGCATCACTAGGTTGAAACTGAACCCTGTAGAACTGTCACTTGTTCTGCTATACAGTATGGTACAGCATGGAAATTCATTGTTGGAATGGACTTAATTGTGCGTGTTAAATTGGGCTGTTTGAACTGCCTCAAATTCTCATTAAGTAAATGGAGTTAGTTCTACTGTGCTGCATTTTGAAGTACTTTGACATCAAAAACAGGCCATCACTCACAAACAACAAAAGGATTTTGTAAATTTTTATTACTACAATTTGTCTTTTTTTTTTTACAATTATTAGTATTAGTACAGGGTCTGGAGATTAAGAACATTGAGGCTGAAGTGTGATCATTTGATAACATCTCTTGTCTTTAGCTTGCATCAGGTGCAGCCGTCTTGCTGCAAAGGCGGCCCAACAGTCCAGCCATCTGTAACAGAGAGTTCACCCCTTCTGCCACTTTCATATGCGTGTAGCCAATTTCCTGGGGAATCAAAAGTATAGTTACAGTGTAGTTAAAATAAACATGGTACAATTCCTGTTTTTATTGAAGTAATTTTTCCCCACATTAAAACACTTACGCCACAACAGTAGCCAATTAATAGCTAATCTATTTTACGTAGAGCAGGTCACCTCGTGTTGAGACCAGATAACAATAACTTTATCTCTGTAACATCACTGATATATGATAGTTTCACATCGACTGGTGAAAACATTGCCTCTATTGTGTTAGATGTCATTGCAATATATACAAATACATTACTAAATGAAACTTTTAAAGATTAAAGCTAATGTAAATGCTGCTTAGGGAGACAATACGCACCTTAATATATTCCAGCTTCAAATATTCTGCCATCTGAAAGGTTTTACACACTCTAAAGATGTTTCCTATGATGTCCTCTGGTGAGTATCCGAGTGACCAAAGCTGCTCAATGACCTGTAGAAAGACGCACCATTTCGGTCTTACCCAGCGTCTGTCATTTTTTGAACTGATCCTGAATATTTCCTAGGGCGAATGTTTAGTGGTACCTTGTAGGCTTCATCAATGTTGGCGTTGACACAGTGTTCCAGCATGCTTTTAACCAGCAGAGGATGTGGCTCATCACACACCTGCAGAAGCAACACTGTTGGTACTTTATCACCAATACATTTTTACACTTAAATGATTTTCATGCATTAGAAAAAGACAAAAATAAAATGTATCCAAAAATACCTTGAACACATTTTCACTGTTGATGTAACCAAATCCAGAATTTGTTGACTGCAAGTTGTTCAGAGCCTAGATTAAAAAAAGTAACAACAACAACAAAAAAATAATAATAAAGTATTAACATTGCAGGTAAATAATAAATTATTAAAAGGTTTATTAATAATAATAATAATAATAATAATATTGTTTACCTAATATGTTTTTTTTATTTTTTTTTATTCAGATAATTAAAAAAATTAAAGTTACAACAATAAATGAATATTGCAGGTAAAAAATGATTTAAAAATAAAGAAAACATAAACAAAAATTAAAATAATTAGGTTGCTATTATTAATATTGTACATTGCAAAATTAACAATAATAATAACAACAACCTAAAATGTTCATTTATTTTCCTACCTATAATATTATTAAAATTAAATGAATAAATTAACATATACTTAATTTATATTATTAATATTATTTTGTTTACCTAAAATTGTACTTTTATTTTTCATTATTGTTAATATTATTGTTCATAATACACTCATGAAAATAGGAAAAAATAATTGACCTAACCTGTCTCATGTCCCCTTGAGCGGTGAAGATGATGGCCTCTAGGCCGTCATTGGTGACATGCAAGTTCTCCTTCTCAACCACCTCCGTCAGACGCATCATGATCTGGTCGTCTCGGAGTTTGCTGTAACGCAGCACTGCGCAGCGGGACTGGATGGGCTCTGCAATCGAATGAGAAGATAAACTGAAACACTTCTGTGTTAGGTGTACGCTGGCATGTACTTCAGTGTTCTAGCTCATTTGAAGCATGTCATCAAAGATTTAAATGTTAATCTATTATAAACAGCATTTTGTGTTTTATGTAGGGTGACCATACGTCCTCTTTTTCCCGGACATGTCCTCTTTTCGGACCTAAAAAAATGCATCCTGCCGGGATTCGGCTTTTGCTTTCAACAATCGCCATTAATTGTGTGCGTTTTTGTATTAGAGCCCTGCGAGGGACTGTTTTCATAAACCCGCTCCCGCTGAATTTCTGACCATTATTGCCCACTCCCACGATTTTTGTGTCCAGTGCTCGCGCAAACATTCTAATATTGCAAATAATTTTCGTGGATCAGGGAGCCTCTATCAATATGCGGAGTATTTAAATCTCTTTTGAAAGAGCACTCGATGTTCACTAGGGTTGGGTATCGTTTGAATTTTATCAATTCCTATTCCGATTCTGCTTATCGATTCCGATTCTTTTAAATTAAATAAAAGTTTCGATTCCAATGTGATTAAATAATGACATCAAACATTTATCCTGTGTCTCTTTTTTGCAAACCATTTATTGCAGCTGAATACCATGAACAAAAATCAACAGGCTAAATAAAAACTGGACTCTTTAAGAGCTGTTTGTGTGCAAAATAGAACTGCATGATTCTGGATAAATTTAGTTTTTTTTCCTTTTTTTCCCCCCAATGGAAGTTGTGGTTCTCTCATGAATCTGAAGAAAAAATATTAGACAACTAAACTAAATAACATATAATTTATGAATTAATAATTAACTCACTCAAGATGTACTTGTTTCATTACTGGATGAATCAGCGTTCTTGAACAAATCTCTTGTATGATTCAAAGACAAATACATGTTAACAGCCCCTTTTCGCCACCTACTGACGTAACAATGTAATCTATAAATCTTCATTTGAAGTGTCAAATTATGTTCAAAAGGTGATTTACTCTTTTAAAGGGGTCATATGATGCGATTTCAAGTTTTCCTTTCTCTTTGGAGTGTTACAAGCTGTTTGTGAATAGATAAGATCCCTAAAGTTGCAAAGACTAAAGTATCAAACCCAAAGAGATATTCTATTTAAAAGTTAAGAGTCGTCCACGCCCTCCAAAAACGTCTCGTTTAAACACGCCCCCACATGTCTACGTCACTGTGTGGGAAGATTTGCATAACACCGCCCAAACGTTCACGCAAAGAAAGAAGGCGCAACTTTATTGTTGCTGCCATGTCGTGAAGACGTTGTGTGTTTCGTTGTGAAAGCGAAACTACTTTGTTTGGTCTTCCAAAAGAGGACACAACTAGAAATCAGTGGTTAAGTTGTATTTACAACACTGTTCCAGAACAGTTCAACCCAAATATTCAGATGTGTGCAGCACATTTTACGGAGGACTGTTTCCTGATCCTGGGAGAGTAGCCTACAATGCCGACTGTTCTGACACACAGCCTGTATGTTTTCATATTTAAAGGATTTGCCACTGATGATTCAAACGCGAGTTTTGAGCAGTGTCTTTTCTCCGATCATGTTTGTCATTTCTCCGATCACAAATGCAGACATGGTTTTATGTTTACGTGGCACGATGCAATGCAACGCGTAAAAAGACAGTATAAATCATTATAATCCGTAATTATGTCCCCACTGGATGGGTGTGATCGTACGCTGCACGGACGAACCAAGTGATCACAACATTGATCGTACACGTCAAAGGTTGAGGAATGAAACAGACGAATCATTGCAATTTAGGAATAGAATCACGTTGGTGTTTGAATCATGTTCGCGATCTTTAACGATCTATTAAATTAAAGTGCTTTGTCATGTTGGTGGTGACACCTCTCTTGCAACATGTTTAGCTATCACTAGGGATGCACCGAATGTTCGACAACCAAAATTATTCGGCCGAAAATAGCAAAAAAATATCTTTCGGTGTTCGGTCGAATAAGCGAAAAGACCGAATAAGATGTACCAAACAATGACTAACGCGATCAAATAGAGGCACGCACTAATGTAGCAAACATGTCGGCAGAGTGAAAGTATTTAAAACTATCAGAGAAAGATGCAGAAATCATTACAAGCACGAAGCACCGACAGCGAGAGACTGTTGGTGTTTAGGCTACTGTATGATGATTGAAATCGCGAAATTTCCTCAAACGATTAGTGAATAAACTGCAGAATGTTATATTTTCTAATGCACACACGAATTGCATGTATTCTGACTAGAGCCCGACCGATATATAGTCTTGGCCCGACAGCGAGAGACTGTTTAGTGCTGCATCACATGTCTCCGATGAGAAGAAGAGGTGGCTGATGCTGGTGATTAGGCTACTGTATGATGATTGAAATCGCGAAATTTCCTCAAACGATTAGTGAATAAACTGCAGAATGTTATATTTTCTAATGCACACACGAATTGCATGTATTCTGACTGCGCTGTATGAGCTCGTGCCAGGGTTCAAAGTCCAAAGCGCGAGGAAAGTCTGCGCTGAAACGGTGTTACTCGTCAGTTACTCAGTAACATCTGTAACAATGTGATACGTGCGACAAACATCTTCCCAAATTCGTAATGAGAATCATTTATAAATCTGCATGCTGTTGTCAATAAAAAGAAGCACTGAGATCTTCCTGTGGGTTTCTGCCAAAATAAAAGCAGAGAAAAAGCAACAACTCCAACATTCATAAACGTTAGTATTGTAATTTTACTGTTTTACTGTAAAATAAAATGTTAAAAAAGTAAGAAAATAATAATGATAATAATAATAATTACCCTACAACAGCTCTATTAATACATGTAAAGTATTATAACATTCACAGTGTTCAAATTGGGATCTGTAATATATTCTAATGTTTTAAAAGAATTCTGTTCAGCAAGGCTGCCTTAATTTGTACAGTAAAAAATACATGCCTGATTCAAGTCTCAAAAAGGGCCAACATTTTTTATTTTTACTAACTTATTAATTTTAAGTTAAATTGTGCTTTGTTGGTATAATGTCTGCTAGAATGTTAAAAAAATGTT